>NC_084569.2:19982458-20069958 GCF_033978685.3 Nerophis lumbriciformis
CCAAACTCTTCCATTTTCTTGTAATAAAGTTGACTTTGACGACTGGATTTGTTGCACAGGTGGCATCCTATGACAGTTACACACTGGAAATCACTGAGAGCGGCCCATTCTTTCACAAATGTTTGTAGAAACAGTCTCCATGCCTAAGTGATTGATTTTATACACTGGGCCAAGTGATTACGACACCTGATTGTCATTATTTGGATGGGTGGCTAAATACTTTTGGCAATATAATGTATCTTCCAACACTTGGTTAGCATCCTTAATGGCCATTGCCAGTGGCCATCTGGAAACTAAATCTTGCCGAACATGTTCTCAGAGACAACATTGTGCACCGGTGTTTAAAAATGGTACTTTCCCACTGGGAGTATGTTGACAAAATACAGTAATGGACATGGGGCAAAGCACCAAATTCTGGGGGCCCAACATCACCGGCCCTATACACACTAGGGTTGTACGGTATACCGGTATTAGTATAGTACAGCGATACTAAGGAATCAAACCGCCTCTGAAAAGTACCGGTACATCCCCCCGTCAACGTCACATCGTGTCAGTGCTGGTTTACGAGCAGACGAGCATGTTCGGCAGCGCACAATCACAGAGTACTTACAAGCAGACACAGTGTGTAGACAGAAAAGGGAGAACGGACGCATTTTGGTTTAAAAACTAACGATAAAGGTGAAGTTATAACACTGAAACGCCCACCGGAAGGGGTACATGGCTGCAGTGTATTAGCTACTTCTAAATCTATAATCCTCGTCTCCATGGCGACAAATAAAGTACGTTTCTTACAAGTATCATCCCTGCAGGACACACCGTAGCTCACCGGTGTCACAATGTAAACAAACACCATTATTGGATCTACACCTAACATCCACTGTAATGATACCAAGTACAGTAGCGTATCTAGTCGATACTACTATGTTTACGTCAATATTATTTGGCATCACAACATCTTCTTTTGTTTTGTTTTTTATTTATATTATGTTTATAAACTCGGGAAATATGTCCCTGGACACATGAGGACTTTGAATATGACCAACGTATGATCCTGTAACGACTTGGTATTGGATTAATACCCAAATTTGTGGTATCATCCAAAACTAATGTAAAGTATCAAACAACAGAAAAATAAGTGATTATTACACTTTAACAGAAGCGTAGATAGAACATTAAAAGAGAAAGTAAACAGATATTAACAGTAAATGAACAAGTATAATTCATTTTCTACCTCTTGTCCTTAATAACTTTGACAAAATAAAGAATGAGAAATGACACAATATGTTACTGCATATGTCAGCAGCTAAATTAGGAGCCTTTGTTTGTTTACTTACTAATAAAAGACAAGTTGTCTAATATGTTCACTATTTTATTTAAGGACAAACTTGCAATAAGAAACATATGTTTAATGTACCCTAAGATTTTTTGTTAAAATAAAGCCAATAATGCAATTTTTTGTGGTGCCCTTACTTTACAAAACTACCGAAAAGTATCGGAATCATTTTGGTACCGGTACCAAAATATTGGTATCGGGACAACACTAATACACACACGCTTGGTATGTTTACATACACTAAAAGGGGCATCATTGCATGGATTTGGTTGAAACCAGCTTTAAAACACATGGCATAATAATGGTTTTAGACTTTTTAAAGATGGGATTAACAAATCTGGATACCCCCCAAAAGATAATAAAGAAACAAGCTAGTTTTTGTTTGGTTTACAAAAAAATGCCTATGTAAAGTGTCCAGAATATACATTTAAATAATCACCTGTCATTATGATTTTAAATCTGTCAAGTTTCCCTTAATTTAAAAGTGTAAAGTAGAGATTAGTTGATACACATAGGATTATCATAAGTGGAGAATATGAATCATAATAATATATAATAATTATTATTATTATAGTAATATTAGTGCATCTCCTTAAGGGTAAAGTCTCCCCGGTATTTAAAAACTAGCAACACCTCCGTTTCTAACATTTAATTGAGGGTCTTTGAACACACCACAGTTATGTGCAATGAGATGCAAAAGTGAAACTTGAACATAACTTTCCCCTATGCTGCCACAGAGAGACCTATTTTAGATTTATTATATTTGATCTTGCTTCTATCACCTCATCCTTGTTTTAAAAATTCTAGTGCTGTGTGTAAAAGCTTGAAGCTGAACTTTGATGACGTTATGACATCTTTGTTGAAACTAGGTTTGCTGCTATCCAAGTGGAACAAACCGTTTTGCATTTTTGATAGGGGGGGGTGTTGTTATTCTTATACATTCTTAATTTGATTCAAGCAACCTTGTTATTAAACTCTCATGGCTATATTCATTTTAAAATATTTTTTTTACTCAGCAAGCTTTGTTTTTCAGATCAAATACATTTACTGTAATATTTTACATGATAATTGGGATTTGTAATATATTTTATATATTATATAAAAATATAATATATCAGTATATACTGTATTATATACTGTATATATAATATGTAAATATTACATACATTTTATATTGCTACTATGGTACAATTTTAGTCTACTTTATACCTGCATTATCCTTTCCATCCTTTGTAACAGAGCTACTGTGTGGAACAATTTCCCTTGTGGATCAATAAAGTTTTTCTAAGTCTAAGCCTAAGTCTAAATATTTTTAAATGCGGTCGACAATAAAACGTATGGACAAAGTGTATTTAAAAATCGTTAATTTCCATCAGGTCATTACAGACACCAATCAATGCAATTGTAAGAATATGATTTCAAACTGCTGACAAAAGGAGCAAACCTTGAAGATGTTTTTGTAAAATTCTGTAAAATGTCCTACAGTAAACTTTGTTGAATGCAGTTCATTTAATTTTGTAGGAATTATTAATTATACAATTAATATTTTCATAGCTAGAACATTAAAACAACACTTCTCTTAATGCAGTTTTTAACATTATGAGAGCAATTCAGGCATTATTGCTCACTATTTATTTGTTTTACTTTGTAGCTGGATGTATAAGTGGCACCTTCGAATTGGAAGCTGGTTGCATCAGCTCTGTGCTCTTTTTAATGTCTTTTACAATCGTTGAGTTTACCTTTTGTTTTCGTGTGTTTTTACTGTATTTTTTTGGGACTTGTTTTATCTGCACTGTAGCCATATAATTTTCCCATTGTGTGATGAATGAAGTCTATCAAAACGTTGAAAGAGCCATATTGGACCAAAAATACAAAAAACTAATCCGTCTTTAGCCGCACAAAATGGAAAGCCTTATATACGTCTTATAATGAAGGCAACACATGATATAAGTGTCTATATTAGCTATACTAGCCTACTATCAAAATGACTATGTGTCGCAGGCTGAAGCAAATCTTCGTTGACAGAAATTTTGAAATGTAATATTATTCTACACATTTTTACATTAGAAACCATTAGTAAATCAGAGGCTACTCAGAAGGAGAGATAACTCCTCAAAAATACTGGCTTTTAATGGCTAAAGGTATAGATGTGTGTGTCCAAGTTAAAGGAAACGGCAGGCTGTCTTCTTTTAATAGATGTATTACAATCTTTGGCAGGTCAGGTAATGTTTGCTGTGGTCTGGAACAACATGGCACACAAACAGCTATCTGAAATGCAGCCAATATTACATACAGATAATGTGTCATGAAACATGCAAATATAAATTAAATACACAGAGGACATAAGTAAAGGAAATTAAATTAGCTCAAATATACCTACAAACGAGGCATAATGATGCAATATGTACACACAGCTAGCCTAAATAGCATGTTAGCATGAATTAGCTTGCAGTCATGTACTGACCAAATATGTCTGATTAGCACTCCAACAAGTCAATAACATCAACAAAGCGCACCATTGTGCATTCACGCACAGTATAAAACATTTGGTGGACAAAATGAGACAAAGGAGGACCACGATTAGTTTGTTTTCAGTTTGTGGCCTATACCAGTGTTTTTTAACCTTTTTTTGAGCCAAGGCACATTTTTTGCATTGAAAAGGCACACCACCAGCAGACATCATTAAAAAACTAAACTCAGTTGACAGTAAAAAATCGTTGTCGCAATTGTTGGATATGACTTTAAACCATAACCAAACATGCATCAATATAGCTCTTGTCTCAAAGGAGGTGTACTGTCACGACCTGTCACATCACGCCGTGACTTATTTTGAGTTTGTTGTTTTCCTGTGTGTAGTGTTTTAGTTCTTGTCTCGCGCTCCTATTTCGGTGGCTTTTTCTCTCTTTTTGGTATTCTCCTGCAGCAGTTTCATGTCTTCCTTTAAGCGATATTTCCCGCATCTACTTTGTTTTAGCAATCAAGAATATTTCAGTTGTTTTTATCCCTCTTTGTGGTGACATTGTTGATTGTCATGTCATGTTCGGATGTACATTATGGACACCGTCTTTGCTCCACAGTAAGTCTTTGCTGTCGTCCAGCATTCTGTTTTTGTTTACTTTGTAGCCAGTTCAGTTTTAGTTTCGTTCTGTATAGCCTTCCCTAAGCTTCAATGCCTTTTTTTTGGGTCACTCACCTTTTGATTATTTTTGGTTTAAGCATTAGACACCTTTTTACCTGTACGCTGCCTCCGCTGTTTCCGACATCTACAAAGCAATTATCTACCGGCTGCCACCCACTGATATGGAAGAGTATTACACGGTTACTCTGCCAAGCTCTAGACAGCACCGAGACTCAACAACAACACATCATTTGCAGACTATAATTACTAGTTTGCAAAAAATATTATTAACCCAAATAGGTGAAATTAGATCATCTCCCACGGCACACCAGGCTGTATCTCACGGCACACTAGTGTGCCCAGGCACAGTGGTTGAAGAACACTGGCCTATACGACAGTTGTTTAGAGATTGTTTAGTCCATTTAGACATTTTTATGCTTGAAAACTTCAAAGTGCGATGCGGCGAGGGACAGCAATGTTGGAAAATTAAGGAATAAAACAACATGTAGCAATAACAAATACGTGGCGTTGTGTCTGCCGGTCGCAAATCTCTTTAGAAAGAACAGCTTGAGTCTCATACTCCATCTTCGGAAAACAGCAGCATTCGCACAAAGCAAAGCGACAGAAAAGAAAATCGTGACACACAAAACTTGCACTCGCATTTTCTCTCGACCTGTCTCTCTTTCTCGCTTTTAAGTTGAAACAAAAGCATGTGGCTTTTTTTTTTTCTTTATCAATCTTTTCTTCCCTCTGCCACCCAGGCAGCTCCATCCTTCTCTGGCTGCTCTTGGACTTAATCCTCCCTCGAGGCAATGTCAAGAGTTTGTGAGGGTACAGCACAGACATACGATGAGAGCAAGCGTGTTCAGGGTGTCAACCGCAAAACAGGACTCAAGAATACGGCAAGAATACATCAATAAATGTAGCATTATGCCGCGGTCTACCCAATCATAAACAATACTCGAGCTAAAAGTATGTTCTGAGAGCCAGGCAGTACCTTCAAGGGTGCTTTTATATGTGCGCTGTCCTCCAAATCTAAACATCAGACATGGAATTGATTAGCTGGACTCTCGACTGAATTGAAAAAATCTTTTCGACGAGGAAAAAAGGTTCTGGGGAGCCCGACTGCCCTGACGGAACCATTGCTGCAGGGTACGTGAGAGATTCCTGGGACAAATGAAGAATCTTGTGCCTCTCAGTCCTTTCCGTCGAGGACGTGGAAGACATCTACCAATTTGGAACCGTGATCGCGGAGCATGTGCTGATTGGGATGGGCATTGCTCTGGTGTATCGTCAAATTTGTAAGACGATGGCAGCCACTGAAGGAGCCCAAAGGCTGTCCGTCGCAATGGAAGGCTTGGGTCGAGCTGTGGGATCGCAGACTGTGGCGATTTCTGAACTGAATCGCAAGATGGATCACATCATGGAGACGCTTGTTGAACTGAGAAGATTGGATATGAGGGCCAGCGTGGACAAATAGAACAAACATGCCATTGTAATGTCTGCTCGCGGAAAAACAACAATCCTAATCTACGATTTGACTCCCTCGAATGGCCTTGACACTGCTCAAAACAGAAGAAGGCTGTTCTGAAAACATCCCCCGAGGACACCTCAATGACGGACGCTTTTGACCTCCCTCCCTCCTCAACAACACCTGGGAGTTGAACTTTGCTTACATTGCATGCAGAACGGCTCCAGGCCTATAGACACATCATCACTACACCCAGGACAATGGGTATATACACACACACCCCCACCCCACGCCTTCACCACAGCTTGATTCCCCTTCGGGGTGATGGACGGCTGAGTAGCGCTTTTTAGTGGCAGCCGGCCTCCATGGCTCCAACTTCCCCCCCCCTCTGTTGCAAAGTTTTGTGATTATATGTAACATGTTTATGTGTGCTATGGCAAATTAGTTTTTTTACCTTAGACTCAGTCTGGACCCCCACCCGGATGCCCAGACTTTGACTGATATATTTTTACTCTTCCCCAATATCACCTGTTTCCCACCTTTTTTAAGGAGCGCCGTAAGTGGCTGATTCGTTGGCAGTCCTGTTCTTGTCTCCCTGTAATTTATGTCTGCTCTTAGTGGGACTGTGCTCTTAGTGGGACTTTAATTTCAGTTCCTATATGTCTTGTATATGTTAAGAATGGACAATAAACAGCACCTTGAACCTTGAACCTTGTATTTCGTTTAGTGGTATACTGTATGTGCACGACTCAAATAATTCATGTTATCTGCAATATTAGCATAACTTGGGATGGCATCCTACTGTACCCCCAGGTTTGACAGTGTATGAAATTGAATAAAGACTAGCGATGGAATGCAGGCTCACTGGTTAAGTGAAGCGTCACCAAGGTCAGTTGTTGCAGCTCAAACGGTTCCGCTGATATTAATAGACCCTGACAGAGACTGATCTCTGTGGGATCGCATCTCTGCAAGTTGGCAAGCTCAGGTACAGGCAAGCTCAATATGCACACACACACACACATCTGCATATGCATTACACAAGGGAAAACGAGGACACTGGAACTAATTTTGCACAAAGTCACAAAAACTTACACGAGCGACAAGTCGTTGTATTCTAAACAACTAACCACCATGACACATCGCTTTTCAAATGTATCAGTTTCCCACATATTGCGCGTAACAGACTAGTCCGTCTGCTCGAGTATCATTTTGCAAAAATCGAGTGTCACTGTACTGTCTGTGCTTAGTACAACTGTAATACAAGCAACTATTGGGTCAAAAACTAACAAAATACACATATAAATACTCACATACACAATTATTCTGTCTTGCCTCTGGTGAGGGCGGACGCATTTTTCTCCGCTCTCTCCTTCCCAGCTTGCTCTCTTCGTTTTGTCTGTCTGAACTTTTTTGAAGCGTCTTTCTTTGCGCTGTCCTCAAATCTAAACATCAAACATGGATATAATCAGCTGGACTCTCGACGCAATTGACAAAGTCTTTTCGACAAGGAAAAGAGGTTCGGGGGAGCCTGGCTGCCCTAATGGAACCATTTCTGCGGGGTACGTGAGAGACTCCTGGGATAAATGGAGAATCATGTGCCTCTCAGTCCTTTCCATCGAGGACGTGGAAGACATCTACCTATTTGGAACCGTGATCGCGGGGCACCTGCTGATTGGGCTGGGCATTGCTCTGGTGTATCGTCAAATTCGGAAGACGATGGCAGCCAATCAAGGAGCCCAAAGGCTTTTCGTCGCAATGGAAGGATTGGGCAGGGCTGTGGGAACACAGACTGCGGCGATTTCTGATCTGAATCGCAAGATGGATTACATCTTGGAGAAGTTTGCTGAGAAGGAGAATTTAATTGAATTTGAGAGAAAACCAGCATGGACAATAGGGCAGGCAAGTCATTGTTTTCTGTCTGCTCAAAGAAAAACAACATCCTAATCTACGATTTGACTCCCTCGAATGGCCTTAACGCTGTGTTATCAGGAACAGGCTGCTCTGAAAAACACCCTCGAGGACACCTCAACGATGGACGCTTTTGACCTCCCTTTTTCTCAACAAGCACCTGGTGTCGAACTATGAGATCGGCTCCAGTCCACAAAAACAATCCAACATCACACCCAAATTGATTGGGCATACACGCACGCACCCGCCACTTCCCCAACCACCACCTTCACCACCGCTTGTTTGCTCCAACTCTCCCTCCCTCTGTTGCGAGTTTGTTGTGACTAAATGTAACGTGTTTATGTTTGCATTGCAAATGAAGTTTTTTCCCTTGGACTCAGTCTGGACCCCCTCTTGCGGATCCAGCCTTTGACTGATTTATTTTTTACTCTCCCCCCTTTCCCAATATCACCTTTTTCTCACCTTTTTTTAAGGAGCGCCGTAAAAATGCCTGCGCCGTCGGCGGTCTTGTCTTGTCTCCCTGTAACGTATGTCTGCTTTTAGTGGGACTGTGCCAAAAATATACTTTTCAGTTCTTATATGTCTTGTGCATGTTAAGAATTGACAATAAATCATCTTGAATCTTATTCATGCATAGGTACCTACGCTCCCACATGCATACACAAAGACAGTACATACCTACACACTCGAAGTTCGTACATCCACACGCACATTCATTGTACAAACATACATACACACATACTGTACAAATACAATCACTGTACAAACATACATATACACATTCTGTACATATACATTCACTGTACAAACATACATATACACATACTGCACATACATACATATACTCATGCATATTGTAGTGGATGTCCCTTATGGACATCCGTAGTTGTGTATGTATGTTCGGAGCATGCACAGTTGGTTCAGTAAAGTCTACACCACTGAAGTGGACAGCCGTGTGTGTGTGTCACTGATTTCTACATGGTGTCAGAAACGTCAAAAGAACCGCGCCAAGTTATTAAATGTGTCAGAGAGGACACAAAGTCATATGCCGACGGCGAAAGGTAGTGTTTTTTGTTTTATTAGTACGAGTTAATTAGTTAGTTCCCAAGTTAGCTATCACAATGAGTGAAGGCAGTGCACCGGCGCTTCCCGCCAAAGGAAACAACTTTCAAGTTAGCCCGCCAGAAAAGTTCGACTGCGGAGACGGGAAGAAATGGCCGAGATAGAGCAAAAGATTCGAGAAGTATCGAGTGGCGTCAGGACTGGACAAGAAAAGAGGACGCTTTCCAGGTCAACACGCTGATGTACTTCATTGGAGAGGATGCGGAGGACATTTTGGATTCTTCTCAATTGACATCGGATCAGACACAGAACAAAGGCCTTCGAGAAAAAGGACTATCAGCTGAAATGCACACAGGCTCAGAACTTTGATAGCAGACACTGGGCCACACAAAAGCCCGAGGTGAGGCCTGGACAGTCAGTATGGATATCTCCCTCAAAACAAACAGCTACAGTGATCAGGAAAGCCGACACACCACGCTCCTATGTGGTCGACACTGAAGCAGAGGAGGTGAGGAGAAACAGGGATCACCTTCAGGCTCTCCCTGAGCCACAGCTCCAGCCACAGGGCTAACCCTAACCCTAACCCTAACACAGAACGGAGAGGGAAGCAACACCAGGTACAACAATCATAGAGCAGGTAACCCAGACACCGAAAGCAAGAGATGCTCCAAGACGGCAGTTAAAGCCACAGGGGTGGCTTAAAGACTATGTCTCGTGACAGGACAGGACATAATGAAACACATCTTGTGTAATGTTGAAGCCTAAAAAAGGCAATTACTGTTTGATTGTAAGTTGGCACACAGATGTGTTATGTTTACGTCGCACAAGACGCTGTAATCTGTGGCTTCCCAGTGTCGATCCTTCCCTTTCTCAAACTTGTCTTCTTTCCGGGTTGTAGGGAAAGCGTTGTAAAAGCTTTCCACAATCCTCACGGGTGGTTCAGCAGCATCATGCTGCACAACAGGGCATTTTTACAGGTCAAAATACTTTTTACGAGGAAGCGCCACAAACACATGGCATCAGCTCAAAGTTAGTAGCAGTTATGGGGCCCTGTCGTCACGTGAGTGCCTTTTGACCAATCATTGAGGAGATCGCCTAAAACCGAGTTGGCCATACTCTCTTCATACACGACTCAGAGTCTGTTGACTGAGAGACGCAAACAAAAGTCATGGAGAAAAATCTTAAGCCCAAAAATTATGACCAAAAGGATGAGAAAGTTCTGAATTGTATTTACACGGTAGTTAGGCATTAAAGGCCTACTGAAACCAACTACTACCGACCAAGTAGTCTGATAGTTTATATATCAATGATGAAATCTTAACATTGCAACACATGCCAATACGGCCGGGTTAGCTTACTAAAGTGCAATTTTAAATTTTGCGCGAAATATCCTGCTGAAAACGTCTCGGTATGATGACGCCGGCACGTGACGTCACGGATTGTGGAGGACATTTTGGGTCAGCATGGTGGCCAGCTATTAAGTCGTCTGTTTTCATCACAAAATTCCACAGTATTCTGGACATCTGTGTTGGTGAATCTTTTGCAATTTGTTCAATGAACAATGGAGACAGCAAAGAAGAAAGCTGTAGGTGGGAAGTGGTGTATTGCGGCCGACTTCAGCAACACAAACACGGCCGGTGTTTCATTGTTTACATTCCCGAAAGATGACAGTCAAGCGTTACCATTGGCCTGTGGAGAACTGGGACAACAGAGACTCTTACCAGGAGGACTTTGAGTTGGATACGCAGACACGGTACCGGGAGTACGCATGCAGCTGCGGCTTCCAAACATTTGATCGCTTGCCCATACGTGCGTGCCGCTATGTGCATGTCACGTACATAACTTTGGGGACTTTGGGGAAATATATGTGCTGTATGAACTTTGGGGAGGTGAACGGTACTTTGGGCTGTGGGATTGAGTGTGTTGTGCAGGTGTTTGAGTTGTATTGGCGGGTTATATGGACGGGAGGGGGGAGGTGTTTGTTATGCGGGATTAATTTGTGGCATATTAAATATAAGCCTGGTTGTGTTGTGGCTAATAGTATATGTCTTGTGTTTATTTACTGTTTTAGTCATTCCCAGCTGAATATCAGGTCCCACCCGCCTCTCACAGCATCTTCCCAATCTGAATCGCTCCCACTGCCCTCTAGTCCTTCACTCTCACTTTCCTCATCCACAAATCTTTCATCCTCGCTCAAATTAATGGGGAAATCGTCGCTTTCTCTGTCCAAATCGCTCTCGCTGCTGGTGGCCATGATTGTAAACAATGTGCAGATGTGAGGAGCTCCACAACCTGTGACGTTACGCTCCTCGTCTGCTACTTCCGGTACAGGCAAGGCTTTTTTATCAGCGACCAAAATTTGCGAACTTTATCGTTGATGTTCTCTACTTAATCCTTTCAGAAACAATATGGCAATTTTGCAAAATGATCAAGTATGACACATAGAATGGACCTGCTATCCCCGTTTAAATAAGAAAATCACATTTCAGTAGGCCTTTAAGCATCAATGGGAACCTAGAGTAACATTCCGATTATCCGGTAATTGATAAGATTTTTTCATTTTGATTCCTAGTTTTGATTCCTGACTTGAAGACATAGCCATCAAACAACAAATAAGAAATAGCCACCGCCTTTGAAAGAAGAAATCGTCCCTGCCAATGAAGAAGAAATAGTCCCCACATCTGCGGTCCCCTCCAAGGTTTCTCATTGTATCCCATTGGGTTGAGTTTTTTTTTTTTGCCTTGATGTGGGATATGAGTCGAGGATGTTGTTGTGGCTTGTGCAGCCCTTTGAGACACTTGTGATTAAGGGCTATATAAATAAACTTTGATTGATTGATTGATTAATAAAAAAGACATTTGATATAAAAATAACTCTGGTTAGCAATGCAAACTTCTATGATGACGAGAATTTTTTTGGCAAAAGAATAGAAACGAAGAATTGGAAAAGGAATCGTTCAAATACACGAAAAATTGGAAAAGGAATCGTTCGAATACAAACATCTGGCTCTCAAATGGAAACAATAAAAATAAATACAAATTTAAAATGAAAAGCGGTTCAAATTTTAATTTGGATATTATAAGGCTTTATTTTAATGTGCAGTTAAATTATTTTTTACATTTCATTTAAAATTCTCATAACTTTTTATTTATAATTTTATTTATTGTCAATTTAATTAAAAAATATTTATTCTATCACTGCATAATTGTATGTAAATGTGGTTTTCAACATTTAGTTTTTTTTTTGTAATCTCCTCTTTTGCAGTATATTTGTTGGATATTTTAGCGTCATCCTGAAGTAAGCCTTATTCTGCGCATCGGCATTAAATAAATAATATGATAATTAATATCCTTAAACATTAACATAAACCTGTTTAACTGTAAGTAGGTTGGATATTAAATGTAGTACAACTACCAATGGAAAAGTTGGTCCAATAGGTCAAAAAAGGTTAAACTCCTGCTCTAGAATAGGATATCTGTATGATACTGCTTATTTACTGGATCTAATTCTGGAAAAATACCAGCCCTCTAAACTGTTCCAAATGCAATTTTGCAGTATCTGTATCAGTATCGGACAACCCTATATTTAGGTCAATAACTAACAATAAAGGTGACAATATGGTTCACCGTTTGGGAAACATTTATTTAACCAAATAGCCTCCTTGTGTTTTTCTTTTAGGAAATACTATGAGCCTTTAATTTAGTGCTGATTGTCTGCTTGAAAGATGATACAATAACAAAAGCCCTTTGACATGATGGTTGTTAGTGCGTGTGATAGCCAAATCAATGGAGGAAATTACTGTATTGATATAGATATTGTTATCAAAACTGTTTAGGGAGTAATGTCTGCCTTGGTATACTCACTATTGCATTTATTTTGACTGGGAATAGAGCCAAAAGCACACACTCACACAACACTCGCGCTCCCCCTAAATCCCCTGCCAAACAACTAAATTGTGCGAAATTGTGTTGTCAAGTCTTGTTTGCGAGGGAAACACAATGTAAGTCTATGAGTCCAGGTTTAAGTACTGGAATCTATACTGAGGATGCTGGGTTGCAGCAAAACCTGCATGAATAAACACTGAAACTAACTGAGGTCAGGTTGGCGTGTCAGCCATGATTTGACACTGTTATGTTTGCCAATAGTCACATGGACTATTGGGAACGATAAACATTGTTAAAAGCCAGTGAAGGCGGTTAATACTTCCTTGATTTATTTGACACGATTTCCAGATGAAGCCTATTTGGTTTGCTGTTCTATATATTAAATCATATATTTAGCTGCTTTTTTGAGCATGTGTGTGACTCGTGCGTGAGTGACAGGAAGAGAAGCTCTGACTTACTTGGGGAGAAGTCATTTGGTGCCACCAGCTGTTTTACATATACAGTTGTACCTCAACTTAAAGGGGAACTGCACTTTTTTGGGAATGTTGCCTATCGTTCACGATCATTATGAAAGACATGATGACGGATGTTTTTTTTTTAATGCATTCTACATATTAAATAAATTCGATCAAAAATTCCGCTTACAATAGAGGCGTTCAATTCTGCCTATAGAGAATCCAAACACCTTGTAGGGTGAGAGTGTGATCAGCGCGCTTGCAGGAGCAAAGGTCACCGCCTCTGTCAATAGTGTTGAGGGCGGAGCACCATCGGCTAGGGGCGGGGCATGTGCTGAACGGCGAGACACAGCTGGCAGGTGATTAGATTTCACGGGTGGTACGTGGTGATTTAATCATCTGTTGTCTTTAACAGTGAGCGGCCAGCGGAGAAGAGGCGTAGGAGAGACTGGAGAGAAAAACGTCTGAAAAGATTGTTATTTGAATTATATGACCATTAAAACTCTGTTGAAACGGCACGCCTGGCTCCTGTGACGTGGTAACCGTGTAACGGGTAGGGAACGACTTCCACACACCTCTATTATGGTTTTATATACATGAAGTAAGTACGTATGTAATGTGGTAACGGGTACATTTATAATAACATTTAATATTCACGTATTAATATTAACATTTGCTTTTTTTTCTTTCTTCATCACTGATTGTTACTCACTGCAGACTTTATGAGCCCCAACAAACATAATACAACATCACTTACTGTGTAATGTCTGCTGTCATTAGGATGCCGACTGCTGGCTCTCAAAGTGTACCAACTTGTCGGATTACCTACTCAGACGTCTCATGGCCAGGTGAGAGGCATGATTTACGATCTATAATAACCTTACAGGGCGCAAGGAAGCGAGAAAGCAGCAGACCACTCGATGATGTAAACATAGGGAGACTTGGAAGTGATCACGTCGTCGCTATAAATAGTTCATCTGCGTTAGCGCTTATAATAACAATATCACTAATACTTTGTTAATAGTCACGAAATGTAAATTAAGTATTTGAAAGGTTATTTATTGGATTTTATGGGTCTTTTGTTTACCTTTATTTAATATTTAAAATGCATAAAAAACAAATCCATCCGTCGTCATGTCTTTCATAATGTTTGTGAGCGATCATATACATTAAGTAAGTATATATGTAATGTAGTAATGGGCATATTTATAATAACATTTAATATTCACGTATTAATATTAACGTTTGCTTTTTTTTTTCTTCATCACTGATTACTACTCACTGCAGACTTCACGAGAGCCAACAAACATAATAAAACATCACTTACTGTACAATGTCTGCTGTCATTAGGATGCCGTCAGGGATAGGGACGGGGTGACAAGTGTCTTTTCGTGTCGTTTTCGCCATTTCCAGTTCCTAAATAGCGGTCAAAATGTACCAACTTGTCGGATGACCTACTCAGACGTCTCATGTCCAGGTGAGAGGCATGATTTATGATCTACAATAAACTTAAAGGGAGCAAGGAAGCGAGGAAACAGCAGACCACGGATTACCTCCAAATTCCTCAGGACAACCTAAAATCATAATCTCGGAGGTTGGGTCTTGGGCGCAGTTGGGTGTTCCAACAGACCAATGACCCCAAACTAGGGGTTTAACGGTACGTGTATCTGTATTGAACCGTTTCGGTACTGGGGGTTCGGTTCGGTTCGGAGGTGTACCGAACGAGTTTCCACACGGACATAAAGTAGCCGCCAAAGCTAAAGTCTTAACAAGCTGCTCCGCTTCCTTCTGCCTGTCTCTGTCAGTACTCTGCAGCGCGCAGCATTGTCCCGCCCACACAAACATTTGATTTGTTACAAACAGAGCGGTAACAGCCAATCAGCAGTGCGTATTCAGAGCGCATGTGGTCAGCGCTTAGCGTTTAGCAGGTAAGCATCAGGCCGCGGACTCTCCCCAAATTATAATAAACTATCTCAGTCAACTACTAGTAACATCACTATGAGCCCGTTGATGTTCTAGAAACATAAACGGCAGCTTCAGCTCGCTCGCAGTCCTGGCTTGAGGTGAAGGCTAATTCGCTTTTAGCGTAACGTTAGCTCATTTTTTAGCTCGATGATGTAAACATTTGGACACACGGTGGTGATCACGTCGTCGCTATAAATAGTTTGTCTGTGTTAGCGCTTATAAAAACAATATTAGTAATACATGGTTGGTATCAAAATCACAAAATGTAAACGGAGTATTGTTGGTGTTTTTGAATGGTTATCTATCAGATTGTATGGGCAGAATAGAGGACCTCCCATTGGCTCCGCTGTAAGCTGACTTTTGTTTACCTTTATTTAATATTTAGAATGCATTAAAAAAAAAAAATCCATCCATCGTCATGTCTTTGAGAATGAGTGTGAAAGATAGGCAAAATTCCAAATAAAGTGCAGTTCCCCTTTAAGAGTGCCCCAACTGTTTTGAGATAAGACATTTCTCTCGGTTAATTGTTATGCTTAAATTGGCAAACAAAAATGTGGGTTACCAACATTACTAACATTAGTTGGCATGCAAATGCCACAGCTGGTTTTACTCGCTTGCATTAGCTTATAGCTAGAGATCAACATAACGTTGTTCTTCCAACATCAAATCATCAAAAGTATGACCAAGGGTGTAGCTTGGTGAAGTAGTTTGAGCGTATCACAGCTAGTCTGCACCATACTTAAGCAGAATAAATAAATAATGATAAATGGGTTGTACTTGTATAGCGCTTTACCTTCAAGGTACTCAAAGCGCTTTGACACTACTTAGACATTTACCCATTCACACACACATTCACACACTGATGGAGGGAGCTGCCATGCAAGGCGCTAACCAGCACCCATCAGGAGCAAGGGTGAAGTGTCTTGCTCAGGACACAACGGACATGACGAGGTTGGTACTAGGTGGGGATTGAACCAGGGACCCTCGGGTCGCGCACGGCTACTCTTCCACTGCGCCACGCCGTTTTTAGAATGAGTCCAAAGCCAGCCGAAGACAGCAAAAAATGTCTAATTGTCAGACATTTATCCATAAAAATATTGAGAAGCTGCGAATAGCGTGTTTAACGGTGAAGCAGCTGAAAGTAGATACCGTAGAAGTCCACTCTCCAAGGTAAATATTGTACATTATTATTGCAATACTTCATAAATCTACTGAAGTTGTGTGTACTATATTACATTGTATTGCTTTTCATACGGTATGGATTATCTCAAAGTTTTTTCATTTTAAAAGGCATGTTACGTGTTAAGATGTGCTGAATTGATGGATTTCAAGTCATTTTAATGGAGATGTTGATTTGAGATACAAGTGTTTTGAGTTAAGAGCTCCGCTACAAAAACAATTAAAGGCCTACTGAAACCCACTGCTATCGACCACGCAGTCTGATAGTTTATATATCAATGATGAAATCTTAACATTGCAACACATGCCAATACGGCCGGGTTAGCTTACTAAAGTGTAATTTTAAATTTCGCGCAAAATATCCTGCTGAAAACGTCTCGGTATGATGACGTCAGCGCGTGACGTCACGAATTGTAGAGGACATTTTGGGACAGCACGGTGGCCAGCTATTAAGTCGTCTGTTTTCATCGCAAAATTCCACAGTATTCTGGACATCTGTGTTGGTGAATCTTTTGCAATTTGTTCAATGAACAATGGAGACAGCAAAGAAGAAAGCTGTAGGTGGGAAGCGGTGTATTGCGGCCGACTTCAGCAACACAAACACGGTCGGTGTTTCATTGTTTACATTCCCGGAAGATGACAGTCAAGCTTTACCATTGGCCTGTGGAGAACTGGGACAACAGAGACTCTTACCAGGAGGACTTTGAGTTGGATGCGCAGACGCGGTACCGTGAGTACGCATGCAGCTGCGGCTTCCAAACATTTGATCGCTTGCCCGTACGTGCGTGCCGCTATGTGCATGTCGCGTACGTAACTTTGGGGACTTTGGGGAAATATATGTGCTGTATGAACTTTGGCGAGGTGAACGGTACTTTGGGCTGTGGGATTGAGTGTGTTGTGCAGGTGTTTGAGTTGTATTGGCGGGTTATATGGACGGGAGGGGGGAGGTGTTTGTTATGTGGGATTAATTTGTGGCATATTAAATATAAGCCTGGTTGTGTTGTGGCTAATAGAGTATTTATATGTCTTGTGTTTATTTACTGTTTTAGTCATTCCCAGCTGAATATCAGGTCCCACCCGCCTCTCACAGCATCTTCCCTATCTGAATCGCTCCCACTGCCCTCTCGTCCTTCACTCTCACTTTCTTCATCCACAAATCTTTCATCCTCGCTCAAATTAATGGGGAAATCGTCGCTTTCTCAGTCCGAATCGCTCTCGCTGCTGGTGGCCATGATTGTAAACAATGTGCAGATGTGAGGAGTTCCACAACCTGTGACGTCACGCTACTCGTCTGCTACTTCCGGTACAGGCAAGGCTTTTTTATCAGCGACCAAAAGTTGCGAAATTTATCGTCGATGTTCTGTACTAAATCCTTTCAGCAAAAATATGGCAATATCGCTAAATGATCAAGTATGACACATAGAAAGGACTTGCTATCCCCGTTTAAATAAGAAAATCGCATTTCAGTAGGCCTTTAAGCTCATAAGTTGAGGGACAACACATAAATATTAGGTAAAAAAACCAAAGTAATACAGTCTTATAGTTGGGTCTATACGGTACTCATTGCCTTCATCACAACAGTGTTAGGAGCCAGAAAATGCACTGATCGACTTCTTGTTGCATTGTGTTGTGTGTCGTATCATGACAACAGTTGTGTTACCATGTGGGAACACACAGTAGTACATTGTAGACCAGAAGTGTGCAGCAGCAGGAACCAAAGCAGAGGGTGTAAAATAATGACATCACCAAGCACCCACACTTTCATAGTCACCCGACAAGAGTGTGACAGAGTGGAGAAAATGTCACTCGCCCTCCCACAGACTAGTCTCTGGAAATAAGCAAAGCCAGAGAGACTCCATTTCCTAATCGACATCCCATTTGTGGTCATTAAGCCGTTGGATGAAACGTCTCGCTGGCGCCACAATGCCAGATAGCGCCACCATTTCTTTGTTTCCTTCTAAGCTGATTGGGACTGTGTCCGCTCCTACTAAGACTTTAGGTCGGCTGACATGACAAGATTACCGGACAGACTTTTTGAAGAAATTCACCAGGTCAGCTCGTTTGTGTAACATGTTTTCGTACGTTTAAAGTTGGCGTTTAATGACCGCAAGGCTCATTGAAGCTGCAGATTACAACAGTGAATATTACACAAACACACACACAGGTCGGCGATATCTGCCCCTGACACTGTGGCCCCTAACTACACACGTACATAGAGTAGGGAAGGGAATGATATGGCTCCACTACTGAGTGGATCTCGCGTGGGAGAAAGGAGCGTGGTTAATAATTTTGCAGCTAAAAATGATGCAAAGCACTAAGCTACATAGCAACTGACACTATGGTCATGGTACGGAATTGCCACAAAACACATTTGAAGATGTTCAACACTCTACTGTCCCCAATGCGTCACGTTTCATGTGTCAGGTAACCCTACTGTACACAGCATATCTAGGAGGAAAACACAAAGGAAGGATTTATGTTGAGCATGATCCATATATGTGCAACATATATCTGACAGCTGGGATTTTCCTTAAAGTATATATGAGGAGTGTGTTTATGTGTGTGTGTGTGTGTGTTGACAGTGACAAAGCGGGGCTATTTCAGCAGGTTGGTGGTGGTCACCAGCGCTTAGTCTAATAGTCGTTTTTCTTTCTTTGACACTCCCGCCACTCTCTATCAACTCTGGCAATTGAGCCCACTTTCCTACTGCAGGGTACTCAGTATCCGCAAGTCCCTTCGACCCATCAGAAAAACACCCGTTGTATGCATCAGTCAGAACAAGACACATAAACTACTGTGTACACAGTTTTTCTCATTGGCGAGGAGACAAATGTTATTCGAGATTCGAGGAGATGCAGAGCAGCAAAACAACTCGTCACTGCGACGTAGTTGCACATGCGTCAAGTCAAACGGGGGCGCGATAACCAGGAAACGTGTAGAAAAGTACAAACTGCCTACCTGCTTTATTGTGGGGGCCAGAAAAGCAAGCCTAAATAAACAACCAGACATTCAAAAACAAGCCGAAACGCAACTCACAAACTTTGCAAGCAACATTAGCATGCAGACTTGAAAACACTGCTGCTATCAGCTATAGTAGGAAAGGGATTCACATGGCCCCTTTTGTCGCGGTTTACCTGACACATGAAACGTGACGAATTTGGGGCGTGCACTATCCACTTTGACCGCCAAACGGCAGTAGAGTGTTGATTATCTCAAAATGTGCAGGACACTTGTAGAAACGTACAAACTACCAACCTGCGCAGTCATGTTTTGCTTTATTGTGGGGCCAGAAAAGCAAGCCTAAATAAACAACCAGACATTCAAAAAACAAACCAACCCGCAACTCCCGAACTTTGCAAGCAACATTAGCATGCAGATTTTAAAACACTGCTGCTATCAGCTACAGTAGGAAAGGGATTCACATGGCCCCTTTCGTCGCTGTTTACCTGACACATGAAACGTGACGAATTTGGGGCGTGCACTATCCACTTTAACTGCCAGACGGCAGTAGAGTGTTGATTATCTTAAAATGTGCAGAAAACTTGTACAAACGTACAAACTACCAACCTGCGCAGTCATGTTTTGTTTTATTGCGGGGCCAGAAAAGCAAGTCTAAATAAACAACCAGGCATTCAAAAACAGGCCAACCCACAACTCACAAACTTTGCAAGCAACATTAGCATGCAGACTTGAAAACACTGCTGCTATCAGCTATAGTAGGAAAGGGATTCACATGGCCCCTTTCGTCGCGGTTTACCTGACACATGAAACGTGACGAATTTGGGGCGTGCACCATCCACTTTAACCGCCAGACGGCAGTAGAGTGTTGATTATCTTAAAATGTGCAGGACACTTGTAGAAACGTACAAAATACCAACCTGCACAGTCATGTTTTGCTTTATTGTGGGGCCAGAAAAGCAAGCCTAAATAAACAACCAGACATTCAAAAACAAGCCGACCCGCAACTCACGAACTTTGCAAGCAACATTAGCATGCAGATTTTAAAACACTGCTGCTATCAGCTATAGTAGGAAAGGGATTCACATGGCCCCTTTCGTCGCGGTTTACCTGACACATGAAACGTGACAAATTTGGGGCGTGCACTATCCACTTTAACCGCCAGACGGCAGTAGAGTGTTGATTATCTTAAAATGTGCAGGAAACTTGTAGAAACGTACAAACTACCAACCTGCGCAGTCATGTTTTGCTTTATTGCGGGGTCAGAAAAGCAAGTCTAAATAAACAACCAGGCATTCAAAAACAGGCCAAGCCACAACTCACAAACTTTGCAAGCAACATTAGCATGCAGACTTGAAAACACTGCTGCTATCAGCTATAGTAGGAAAGGGATTCACATGGCCCCTTTCGTCGCGGTTTACCTGACACATGAAACGTGACGAATTTGGGGCGTGCACTATCCACTTTAACCGCCAGACGGCAGTAGAGTGTTGATTATCTTAAAATGTGCAGGAAACTTGTAGAAACGTACAAACTACCAACCTGCGCAGTCATGTTTTGCTTTATTGCGGGGCCAGAAAAGCAAGTCTAAATAAACAACCAGGCATTCAAAAACAGGCCAAGCCACAACTCACAAACTTTGCAAGCAACATTAGCATGCAGACTTGAAAACACTGCTGCTATCAGCTATAGTAGGAAAGGGATTCACATGGCCCCTTCCGTCGCGGTTTACCTGACACATGAAACGTGACGAATTTGGGGCGTGCACTATCAACTTTAACCGCCAGACGGCAGTAGAGTGTTGATTATCTTAAAATGTGCAGGAAACTTGTAGAAACGTACAAACTACCAACCTGCGCAGTCATGTTTTGCTTTATTGCGGGGCCAGAAAAGCAAGTCTAAATAAACAACCAGGCATTCAAAAACAGGCCAAGCCACAACTCAAACTTTGCAAGCAACATTAGCATGCAGACTTGAAAACACTGCTGCTATCAGCTATAGTAGGAAAGGGATTCACATGGCCCCTTTTGTCGCGGTTTACCTGACACATGAAACGTGACAAATTTGGGGTGTGCACTATCCACTTTGACCGCCAGACGGCAGTAGAGTGTTGATTATCTTAAAATGTGCAGGACACTTGCAGAAACGTACAAACTACCAACCTGCGCAGTCATGTTTTGCTTTATTGTGGGGCCAGAAAGCAAGCCTAAATAAACAACCAGACATTCAAAAACAAGCCGACCCGCTACTCACGAACTTTGCAAGCAACATTACAATGCAGACTTAAAATTGGCACCTCAGTATATCTCGGACCTCATTCAAATTTACACTCCTGCCCGCGCTCTGAGGTCCGAGAGCCAGCTCCAGCTCGTGGTGCCCAAGACCAGACTTAAATCCAGGGGAGACAGGGCCTTCTCTGTGGTCGGCCCTAAGCTCTGGAACACTCTGCCCCTCCATGTTCAAACTGCTCCCACAGTGGAGTGTTTTAAGTCTCGTCTTAAGACCCACTTTTATTCTTTGGCTTTTAAGACTACGTGAGTTGTGTGGTCATCTGTCCTCTGTGTTTTTTTTTTTATAAATTTTGATTTCTATTTACTGTTTTAATTGGTTTTACCCTTTAAAATAGTTTTTAATTATATTTATTTTTATACGTTTTTATATTGGTTTTATATTTATTTATTTTTTGTGTTTATTCAGACATTGGTGGAGCTAAGGATAATATTTGAATATTGTTTTTAATATTGTTGTGCAGCACTTTGGAAACATTTGTGTTGTTTAAATGTGCTATAAAAATAAAGTGGATTGGATTGGATAAAATACTGCTGCTACAGTAGGAAGGGGATTCATACGGCCCCTTTTGTCGTGGCTTACCTGACACAGGAAACGTGACAAATTTGGGGCGTGCACTATCCACTTTGGTGTTGATTATCTTAAAATGTGTTTTGTGGCAATTCCAACTTTGACCACAGCGTCAGTTGCAATGTAGAGTGGTGCTTTCCATCGTTTTCAGCAGACTGCATTGCAAAATGATTAACGCCCCCTCTTCCACTCACGCGAAATCCACCCAACAATGAGGGCCATATGAATCCCTTTCTTACTGTAGAAACTCCGCTGGTAACTCACAGCGAAGCTAAATTTGCTAATACGTATCATAGTATGCACTTTTGTTATTCTGAAGCGTGGAAATGGGTTTGATCAAGTAAAATTACTCAAAAAACAATGGCATGGATGAAAAATACTAATCTTATGGCAGATTTGTGACATTGAAGTGGAGTGATAAGTAGTTTTTAATGACACCTAGTGGTCACAATTAATCATTATATTAGGCTCATGATGCAGCAAATGTGAATCGAATGATGTGGACATGTTTATTAGTACATACTTTCTACTACACTTCTGCCTTTGATATGTTGTATCTGTAAATATACTGAACAAAAATACAAACACAACACTTTTGTTTTTGCTCCCATTTTTCATGAGTTGAACTAAAACTTTTACTATGTACACAAAATACATATACATCTGTGTTAGTGAGCATTTCTTCTTTGCCAAGATAATCCATCCCACCTCACAGGTATGGCATATCAAGATGCTGATTAAACAACATGATTATTGCACAGGTGGGCCTTAGTTTGCCCACAATTAAAGGCCACTCTGAAATGTGCATTTTTATCACAGCACAATGCCACAGATGAGGCAAGTTATGAGGGAGCGTGCATTTGGCATGCTGACTGCAGGAATGTCCACCAGAGCTGTTGCCCGTGAATTGAATGTTAACTTCTCTACCATAAGCCGTCTCCAAAGGCGTTTCAGAGAATTTGGCAGTACTTTCAACCGGCCTCCCAACCACAGACTGTGTGTAACCACACCAGCCCAGGACCTCATTGGGGCCGTGCATTCTCATACTGCAACATGAGGTGGTGGTCTCGGGTGAATGGCACAACAATGGGCATCAGGATGGTGCACCTGCTGGATGTGGAGGTCCTGGGCTGGTGTGGTTACCTTACTTGCCAACCCTCACGATTTTTCCGAGAGACTCCCGAATTTCAGTGCCCCTCCCGAAAATCTCCCGGGGCTACCATTCTCCCGAATTTCTCCCGATTTTCACCCGGACAACAATATTGAGGGCGTGCCGTGATGGCACTGCCTTTGGCGTCCTCTACAAACTGTCGTCGCGTCCGCTTTTTCTCCATACAAACAGCGTGCGGGCCCAGTCACATGTTGTATGCGGCTTCTACAGACACATGTAAGTGACTGCAAGACTTACTTGATCAACAGCCATACAGGTCACACTGAGGGTGGCCGTATAAACAACTTTAACACTGTTACAAATATCCGCCACACTGTGAACCCACACCAAATAAGAATGACAAACACATGTTGGGAGAACCTCCGCACCGTAACACCACATAAACACAACAGAACAAATACCCAGAATCCCTTGCAGCCCTAACTCTTCCGGGACGTTACAATATACACCCCCGCTACCACCAACAACCCCACCCAATCTCCCGAATTCGGAGGTCTCAAGGTTGGCAAGTATGGTGGTTACACGTGGTCTGTGGTTGGGAGGCCGGTTGGATGTACTGCCAAATTCTCTGCAACGCCTTTGGGGACGGCTAATGGTAGAGAAAGGAACATTCAATTCACGGGAAACAGCTCTGGTGGACATTCCTGTAGTCAGCATACCAACTGCACGCTCCCTTCAAAACTTGCCACATCTGTGCCATTGTGCTGTGATAAAAATGCACATTTCAGAGTGGCCTTTTATTGTGGGCAAACTAAGGCCCACCTGTGCAATAACCAATGATTGTCACACACACACTAGGTGTGGCGAAATTATTCTCTGCATTTGACCCATCACCCTTGATCACCCCTTGGGAGGTGAGGGGAGCAGTGAGCAGCAGCGGTGGCCACGGCCGGGTATCATTTTTGGTGATTTAACCCCCAATTCCAACCCTTGATGCTGAGTGCCAAGCAGGGAGGAAATAGGTCCCATTTGTATAGTATATTATATATTATATAGGGGTTTGAACTCACAACCTACCGATCTCAGGGCGGACACTCTAACCACTAGGCCACTGACACCTGTGAGGTGGGATGGATTATCTTGGCAAAGAAGAAATGCTCACTAACACAGATTTAGACAGATTTGTGAACATTATCTTTTGTGTATATAGTAAAAGTTTTAGTTCAACTCGTGAAAAATGGGAGCACAAATAAAAGTGTGGCGTTTATATTTTTGTTCAGTGTAATATGCAACTATATACCTAATAATTATTTTGACAAATTTGGTGTTTCTACCCAAATCCTACCCAGTTCTACCCAAAACGTCATTACTGCTGGACAAATGTCACAGTGACAGTACATCGTGTATCAGCACTTATTTCCATCTCATTGTTCTATTTGAAGATTTGCTGCAATGTCTTTGCGTACTCAAACCTTTTATCTTCCGTCCTACAATCGTATGCGGAGTTCACACTTTGCTGCAAACCCTGTTCCCTGTGGAAGAGGCCCAAAGTTGCAGTCGCCACAGCAATTAGAGACTTCAAGCTGTCCTCCACTGTCAAGAGGAGGAAAGACGGCACACATGCACCCTCCATCCTCTGTGCTGACAGGGTTTGGGCAAGAGTTCACTTTGCCAATGTGCTAACCATCACTCTTCCTCCCCATCATGCTGCCTTTGGAAAAAGAGTGCTAACTGGCAATCTCTCACTTCGTCATCTCTCCCTACCACCCCAATGGTCTCTCATCCGTTCTCTTTCATCAGTCTTTCTTTTCGGGGAAGGTTTGTCCTTTGCCGTGCCTCCGTGCTTTGGTCCCTTCTTGTACTGCATATGTGCTGCATAATTAGCCTGCGAGCACCATTCTACCGCTCTGTTTTTTTTTTTATCTTTAACTGTTCATTATATTCCAATCTGCAGCATCTGTGCCGCTCATTTCCCCCACCTGAGATCATTTGTGATTTATGGAGTCGAGTCACCGGTGAGCAAAGCCTGCGGATGACTGCCATTTCTCAACAAAACTTTTGTCTCTAATTTAAGCGGAATGGCAGAGTATACTACCATATTGACAGTAGGGTTGTCCCGATACCAATATTTTGGTATTGGTACCGGTACCAAAATTTATTTCGATACTTTTCTAAGTAAAGGGGACCACAACAAATGAAGAATCTTAGGGTATATTAAACACATGTTTCTTATTGCAATTCTGTTCTTAAATAAAATAGTGAACAGACAAGACAACTTGTCTTTTATTAGTAAGTAAACAAACAAAGGCTCCTAATTTAGTCTGCTGACATATGCAGTAACATATTGTGTCATTTTCCATTTTATTATTTTGTCAAAATTATTAAGGACAAGTGGTAGGAAATTATTTATTAATCTACTTGTTCATTTACTGTTAATATCTGCTTACTTTCTCTTTCAACATGTTCTATCTACACTTCTGTTAAAATGTAATAATCACTTATTCTTCTGTTGTTTGGATGCTTTACATTAGTTTTGGATGATATCACAAATTTGGGTATCGATCCGATACCAAGTAGTTACAGGATTATTCAATGGTCATAAATTAAGTCCTCATGTGTCCAGGGACATATTTCCTGAGTTTATAAACATAACATACATTTTTTAAAAACTAAAAAAGATTTAGTGAGGCTAAAAAATATCGATGTTATCATAGTAGTATCGACTAGATACGCTCCTGTACTTGGTATCATTACAGTGGATGTCAGGTGTAGATCCACCCAAGGCATTTGTTTACATTTTGACGCTGGTGAGCTACGGTGTGTAGTGAAGCATGTTTAGCTATTCCTCGTCCTGCAGGGATGATACTTGGAAGAAACATACTTTATTTGTCGCCATGGAGACGAGGATTAGTGATTTAGAAGTAGTTAAAACACTGCAGACTGCAGATGGACTTTAGCTTTTAGCCATGTCTTAAAGTACCTCTTCCTGAGGGCGTTTCAGTGTTATAACTTCACCTTTATCATTAGTTTTTAAGCCAAGTTGCGTCCGTTCTCCCTTTTCTGTCTACACACTGTCTGCTTGTAAGTACTCTGTGATTGTGCGCTGCCGAACATGCTCCTCTGCTCGTAAACCAGCCATGTCTTGACCTGACAACAACGCATTGTCATGCCTGTTAAAAGAAGGGCAGGGGGTCGGTGGGTATAGTACCGAATATTATTCATTAGTATCACGGTACTATACTAATACCGGTACAACCCTAACTGACAGTGTTATTTATTGTGAAGTATTGGGAGGATTTACTGGAATTAGACTAAATATTGCATGTCTGTCAAGGTGTTTGTAGACCCTTAAGAATACCGTGTGAATTTTAGAAAAAGTTGCCGCTTCTCCCGCACACATGGGGTTGTTGTAATCAAAACAAGTCACATGAGGCTAAGTCACAGCTACAGGGTACGCTGTACTGTTTGCGTGTGTGTTTATTTGTGTCATTTCTGGCTGTATGCCCTCAAGTGTTACAATAATGACAAATATTATCGAGCAATGAGTGACCAGCAGTGGCTAATATCATCTGTAGCGTGTTGCCTCAACACATCTGGAACTGTTGCTGATTTGTGATTTCAGGCTCCAAAATGCCAATTGTTGACGTAAAGAAGTCCGGACAACACAGTTACAGTCGCGAACAAAAGTTTACATACACCAACACAATTTCTACAACTCTTATTTTTTTGTGATAGAGTGATTGGAGCACATACTTTTTGGTCACAAAAAACATTCATGAAGTTTGGTTCTTTTATGAATGTATTATGGGTCTACTGAAAATGTGAGCAAATCTGCTGGGTCAAAAGTATACATACAGCAATGTTAATATTTGGTTACATGTCCCTTGGCAAGTTTCACTGCAATAAGGTGCTTTTGGTAGCCATCCACAAGCTTCTAGTTGAATTTTTGACCACTCCTCTTGACAAAATTGGTGCAGTTCAGCTAAATGTGTTGGTTTTCTGACATGGACTTGTTTCTTCAGCATTGTCCACACGTTTAAGTCAGGACTTTGGGAAGGCTGTTCTAAAACCTTAATTCTAGCCTGATTTAGCCATTCCTTTACCACTTTTGACGTGTGTTTGGGGTCACTGTCCTGTTGGAACACCCAACTGCGCCAAAGACCCAACCTCCAGGCTGATGATTTTAGGTTGTCCTGAAGAATTTGGAGGTAATCCTCCTTTTTCATTGTCCCATTTACTCTCTGTAAAGCACCAGTTCCGTTGGCACTAAAACAGGCCCAGAGCATAATACTACCACCACCATGCTTGACGGTAGGTGGGGTGTTCCTGGGATTAAAGGCCTCACCTTTTCTCCTCCAAACAGCTCAATTTATGAAGTGAAGTGAATTATATTTATATAACGCTTTTTCTCTAGTGACTCAAAGTGCTTTACATAGTGAAACCCAATATCTAAGTTACATTTAAACCAGTGTGGGTGGCACTGGTAGCATGTGGGTAAGGTGCCTTGCCCAAGGACACCAACGGCAGTGAATAGGATGGCAGAAGCGGGGATCGAACCTGCAACCCTCAAGTTGCTGGCACGGCCGCTCTACCAACCGAGCTATACCCCCCAATTTGTGTTTCATCTGACCACAGAACTTTCCTCTAGAAAGTCTTACCTTTGTCCATGTCAGAAGCCAGAAGCTTGTGGATGGCTACCAAAAGCGCCTTATTGCAGTGAAACTTGCCAAGGGACATGTAACCAAATATTAACATTGCTGTATGTATACTTTTGACCCAGCAGATTTGGTCACATTTTCAGTAGACCCATAATATAAATTCATAAAAGAACCAAACTTCATGAATGTGTTTTGTGACAAACAAGTACCGTATTTTTCGGACTATAAGTCGCAGTTTTTTTCATGTAATGTGTGCGACTTATACTCAGGCGCGACTTATGTGTGAAATGATTAACACATTACAGTAAAATATCAAATAATATTATTTAGCTCATTCACGTAAGAGACTAGACCAGGGGTCGGCAACCCAAAATGTTGAAAGAGCCATATTGGACCAAAAATACAAAAACAAATCTGTCTGGAGCCACAAAAAATTAAAAGCCATATTACATACAGATAGTGTGTCATGAGAAATAAATTGAATTAAGAGGACTTAAAGGAAACTAAATGAGCTCAAATATAGCTACAAATGAGGCATAATGATGCAATATGTACATATAGCTAGCCTAAATAGCATGTTAGCATCGATTAGCTTACAGTCATGCAGTGACCAAATATGCCCGATTAGCACTCCACACAAGTCAATAACATCAACAAAACTCACCTTTGTGCATTCACGCACAACGTTAAAAGTGTGGTGGACAAAATGAGAAAGAAAAAGAACTGGCATAAAACACGTCTTAGAAAGTTGGAGAAAGTTATACATGTAAACAAACTACGGTGAGTTCATGGACGGCCAAAATTAGTAGGACAAAACGGCGCTCCCCAAATACTCGAATCAGTGAAGCATATTTAATATAAACAGTGTGCTTTATAACAATTAAGGAGGTTTGTGTCATGTTTTTCCTCCTACAGAAACCATATTAACACAAAAAATATATTTTTTTGCCCTCATCTTTTTCCATTTTTCATACATTTTTGAAAAAGCTCCAGAGAGCCACCAGGGCGGCGCTAAAGAGCCGTATGCGGCTCTAGAGCCGCGGGTTGCCGACCCCCGGACTAGACGTATAAGATTTCATGGGATTTAGCGATTAGGAGTGACAGATTTTTGGGTAAACGTATAGCATGTTCTATATGTTATAGTTATTTGAATGACTCTTACCATAATATGTTACGTTAACATACCAGGCACGTTCTCAGTTGGTTATTTATGCGTCATATAACGTACACTTATTCAGCCTGTTGTTCACTATTCTTTATTTATTTTAAATTGCCTTTCAAATGTCTATTCTTGGTGTTGGGTTTTATCAAATAAATTTCCCCCAAAAATGCGACTTATACTCAAGTGCGACCTATATATGTTTGTTTCCTTCTTTATTATGCATTTTCGGTCGGTGCGACTTATACTCCAAAAAAAACAGTATGTGCTCCAATCAATCTATCACAAAAAAATAAGAGTTGTAGGAATTATTGGAAACTCAAGACAGCCATGGCATTATGTTCTTTACAAGTGTAACTTTTGACCACGACTGTATATACGTTTTTCACTTAAAACATGTCAAATCACCTATGCTCCCACTAACCATACAGCTCTTATTCCTTGCTAAATCACAACAAGCTATATGTCATCCTAATTAGTATTTCTTATCGGAAGTCACTGACGTTCTATGGCATGGTGAAATCACAAGGATCTTTATTCGAGCACCATGCAGGAGGATCTCAGCACAGTGCAAATCGTCATCACCGCTTTCCCAAGACTTGCCCTCTGAATGTGAAAGGACACGAGCGAAGCCATTTGATTGTAATTCTAATTGTTACACAGACATTCATAGCATGACACACTGGGCCCCATATAGCCACAAAGACGGAACAAAAAAAACACTCTTCTCCAAAGCCATGAAAGGGCGTGCGATCTACTGGTCTCCTTGATATTGTAATGAGTCTTCTTGGTCTGCTAATGCGCTCATAAGTATTCATTACTGAGGGGTAGACCTCAAAGCGGGTGCTGCAAGTGGCCAAATGGAACCCGCGCAAACATTCTGATGATCAATCAAAGTGGGGGGGGGGGGGGGGGGGGGGGAAGCATGGAATATTCATAAACATCCCGCAATGAATCATAGAGCTCCGACAACTACTACCAACCTGAGCACTAAAAGTAAAGCAGAACCGACAAGATGTGTATTTCCTTTTAAACACGTTTAGTACTGCTCACTCAGTCCATAACGCCTTCAAAATAAAGCAGCACTGACTTGTCTGTGTATATTCATATATAATACAGAGTGGGGAAATTAATTATGGGATTAATCATTAATCATTGTTTTCTAATCTTTGGAGGCAAGTTTGGCATCCAAACAGCCTGGTGTGCGTGGTTAGCATGTCAGATTTATTTTTTTTTTTATCTAAATGGCGATTGGGGCACAAGCAAAAAAACTTAACTGGAAAATGCAGTTAATTAAATGTACCTATATTTTGTTTTACTGTGGTTTAAAGTTAAAAGTTAAAGTACCACTGAGGGTCACACACACACTCGGTGTGGTGAAATTACTCTCCGCATTTGACCTATCCCCTCGTTCCACCCCCCCTAGGAGGTGAGGGGAGCAGTGAGCAGCAGTGGTGGCCGCGCTCGGGAATCATTTTGGTGATTTAACCCCCAATTCCAACCCTTGATGCTGAGTACCAAGCAGGGACCATTTTTGTAGTCTTTGGTATGACTCGGCCGGGGTTTGAACTCACGACCAGGGCAGACACTCTAACCACAAGGCCACTGAGCAGGCTAACAATTAGTTTACAATGATGTCAACTTTTTTTTTTGTAAGAGTTTACCTGTAACATTTCAGCATGGTGCGGTGTTTGCGTATTCCAAAGATGGAGAGGACTACAGACAGTTTGCAGGTAAGATGCTACATTGTCGCTGGGAAGTGTACGAGAAGCTCGAAGCCAACTTAGCACAGCATAGCAAAGAAAAGATTAGGCATAAGCTTTGGGCGTAACATGGAGCCCAAAATAAACAATCGCGTAAGGCGAGAAAAAATCTAGCAGGGTGAGTAAGTCACAAGTGCGTGTTCTGATCAACCGACGAAGGCCGTTGTGTTTAAGTCAGCGCCCCTAGCCAACAGAGGTAAACAAGATACGCTGAAACAGAAATAGACCTGAATTTAAGAGACTCAAAACAGGAACCAAAACAGGACATGACCTGGAGGTACAGGTCACAACACAACCTCTTGATACGTCAACTTAATAACATTACTGCTGCAGCTCTCATATGGTATCAACTTGCAATAATACTAAGACTGATGGCCGTTTTGTTTGTTTGTTTGCGGTAAAAATCACTGCAGCTCTGCTTGCTAAAGCATACAACTATTGTTTGCTCGTCATTGCTTCCACTTCCATTAGGTGAAGGAAAAGTTATTTTACAGCATGAAAATCTGCGACCGTAAGGCTTATTGTTGGACTTAGTCTGTCTTTTGAGTGCCAGCATTTCTGCACCCTACTGTTAAAAAAAGGGGAAATGCAGTAAAGGCATTGGGAGAATACGGTTGTTCTCTGCTTTATCAAGAACTGTCTGTGTGCCCTTTGGGGAAAAGCCTGAATCCTTAGAGACTAGGACTTCCCTTCTGACAAAATCCGGTTTCAGGGCAAATCACTATACGGAGATAGTCCTCGCAAGAATGACTAATGATCTATTGCTAATGATGGATTCTGATGCGTCATCTATGTTGCTGCTTCTTGATCTTAGTGCTGCTTTTGATACCATCGATCATAATATTTTATTAGAGCGTATCAAAACAAGTGTTGGTATGTCAGACTTAGCCTTGTCGTGGTTTAACTCTTATCTTACTGACAGGATGCAGTGCGTCTCCCATAACAATGTGACCTCGGACTATGTTAAGGTAACGTGTGGCGTTCCCCAGGGTTCGGTTCTTGGCCCTGCACTCTTCAGCATCTACATGCTGCCGCTAGGCGACATCATATGCAAATACGGTGTTAGCTTTCACTGTTATGCTGATGACACCCAACTCTACATGCCCCTAAAGCTGACCAACACGCCGGAATGTAGTCAGCTGGAGGCGTGTCTGCATGAAATTAAACAATGGATGTCCGCTAACTTTTTGCAACTCAACGCCAAGAAAACGGAAATGCTGATTATCGGACGCCTACACCTATTTAATAATACCACCTTAAAGGCCTACTGAAATGCGATTTTCTTATTTAAACGGGGATAGCAGGTCCATTCTATGTGTCATACTTGATCATTTCGCGATATTGTCATATTTTTGCTGAAAGGATTTAGTAGAGAACATCAACGGTAAAGTTTGCAACTTTTGGTCGCTGATAAAAAAGCCTTGCCTGTACCGGAAGTAGCAGACGAGTAGCGTGACGTCACAGGCTGTGAAGCTCCTCACATCTGCACATTGTTTACAATCATGGCCACCAGCAGCGAGAGCGATACGGACCGAGAAAGCGACGATTTCCCCATTAATTTGAGCGAGGATGAAAGATTCGTGGATGAGAAAAGTGAGAGTGAAGGACTAGAGGGCAGTGGGAGCGATTCAGGAAAGATGCTGTGAGAGGCGGGTGGGACCTGATATTCAGCTGGGAATGACTAAAACAGTAAATAAACACGAGACATATATATACTCTATTAGCCACAACACAACCAGGCTTACATTTAATATGCCACAAATTAATCCCGCATAACAAACACCTCCCCACTCCCGTCCATATAACCCGCCAATACAACTCAAACACCTGCACAACACACTCAATCCCACAGCCCAAAGTACCGTTCACCTCCCCAATGTTCATACAGCACATATATTTCCCCAAAGTCCCCAAAGTTACGTACGTGACATGCACATAGCGGCACGCACGTACGGGCAAGCGATCAAAGGTTTGGAAGCCGCAGCTGCATGCGTACTCACGGTACCGCGTCTGCGCATCCAACTCAAAGTCCTCCTGGTAAGAGTCTCTGTTGTCCCAGTTCTCCACAGGCCAATGGTAAAGCTTGACTGTCATCTTTCGGGAATGTAAACAATGAAACACCGGCTGTGTTTGTGTTGTTGCTGCAGCTGGCCGTAATACACCGCTTCCCACCTACAGCTTTCTTCTTTGCTGTCTCCATTGTTCATTGAACAAATTGCAAAAGATTCACCAACACAGATGTCCAGAATACTGTGGAATTTTGCGATGAAAACAGACGACTTAATAGCTGGCCACCATGCTGTTCCAAAATGTCCTCTACAATCCGTGATGTCACGCGCAGACGTCATCATACCGAGACGTTTTCAGCAGGATATTTCGCGCAAAATTTAAAATTGCACTTTAGTAAGCTAACCCGTCCGTATTGGCATGTGTTGCAATGTTAAGATTGTATCATTGATTTATAAACTATCAGACTACGTGGTCGGTAGTAGTGGGTTTCAGTAGGCCTTTAACATTTGACAACCAAACAATTACACAAAGCGACTCGGTAAAGAATCTGGGTATTACCTTCGACCCAACTCTCTCGTTTGAGTCACACATTATGAGTGTTACTAAAACAGCCTTCTTTCATCTCCGTAATATCGCTAAAATTTGTTCCATTTTGTCCACTAGCGACGCTGAGATCATTATTCATGCGTTCGTTACGTCTCGTCTGGATTACTGTAACGTATTATTTTCGGGTCTCCCTATGTCTAGCATTAAAAGATTACAGTTGGTACAAAATGCGGCTGCTAGACTTTTGACAAGAACAAGAAAGTTTGATCATATTACGCCTATACTGGCTCACCTGCACTGGCTTCCTGTGCACTTAAGATGTGACTTTAAGGTTTTACTACTTACGTATATAATATTACACGGTCTAGCTCCATCCTATCTTGCTGATTGTATTGTACCATATGTCCCGGCAAGAAATCTGTGTTCAAAGAACTCCGGCTTATTAGTGATTCCCAGGGCCCAAAAAAAGTATGCGGGTTATAGAGCGTTTTCTATTCGGGCTCCAGTACTCTGGAATGCCCTCCCGGTAACAGATAGAGATGCTACCTCAGTCGAAGCATTTAAGTCCCATCTTAAAACTCATTTGTATACTCTAGCCTTTCAATAGACCCCCCTTTTTTAGACCAGTTGATCTGCCGTTTATTTTATTTTATGCTCTGCCCCCCTCTCCCTTGCGGTCCTCTCCAAGGTTTCTCACTGTCATCCCACTGGGTCGAGTTTTTCCTTGCCCTGATGTGGGATCTGAACCGAGGATGTCGTTGTGGCTTGTGCAGCCCTTTGAGACACTTGTGATTTAGGGCTTTATAAATAAACATTGATTGATTGAAAGAAATCAAGCCAAATTTTAAACTTGAAGCGAAGGGAAGCTGTAGTAGGGGTTTTGTTTAATTTTAAAGTCACTTTATAGCTAACATGAAAACATGTTCTTCGAATCTACACTTATTTTTTGCAGATCAGAGGTACAAAACAAAATTTTATATATATATCTGTGGAGTGACTAACGTCCTTTCTAAAATCCCTTGGTTATTTTGATGGATAAAATAAAGCAATGATTTGGTTTGTATTAGGTGATTAAAACCTCTTCACTAAGCCTGTTATGATCCGCTGCCCGGATCATATTTTTGTTTTTGTTTTCAAGTCACTTGTGTTTTTCAGCACCTCTTGAGTTTGTTTCTGTTGCCATGACGGCAGATTATAGTCACCTGCCTCTGGTTAGTGTCCCGGACGCGCACCTGTTGCCCGGGCACTAATCAGAGGGCTATTTAGTTTACGCGCTGGCCTCATTCGGTCTGTTGGTTTTGTTTGCTCCTACGCAACAAGTTACGCTCCTAGTTTCGCTCATAGTTTACATTTTTGATATTAGCATCTTTGCTACCCTCTTGTTTTCCGTGCCGTGGTGCACCGCGCAGCATTTTGTTCTGCAATCAGAATAAATCATTTATTCTCACCTGCAAGCCGCTTCCTGACATCCCTCTGCATCTTGAAAAGACGACCTCCGGCATCATAATGCCTCGCAGGCGTAACAGAAAACCAACAGCAGACAGTCTCTTCGAAGAGGGCGTGGAGGATTCCGGCTACGGGACATGGCTGGTCTTAAAGGCGATGGAGAGAGAGACTCTCCAGTATTCCCCTTTGGAGCGCGAAGACCTTTTGTGGGGGCCTGACGGTTCATTGGTCCATATCGACTCCATCTGGCCCGGGGATGTCCGCTCACAGCCAGCCCGTACGCGTCAGCGAAAGCGGAAGTCAACCAAGAAGACTTCGGCTCGCGGCAAAGACGCACCTATCCCACAATTCTTCCCTCCGGAACACAGTCAAGCAGCCCAGGATTCCCCTCCTCCGATGTTTGGTAATCCCATTACTCACTTTGCCAAACAGTTCACCGATTGGGCTGTCAGTCAGCTGGAGACCCGCGCGGATGACGTCATCCCGTCCACTGGTGATGACGTCATAGACGAAGACATTTTTTTAAATTCAGTCAACTCTTTCTGTCAGCCGCCTCCAAATGACTTTAATTCAACAATTAAATACTATCAGGACATTTTTGTTAATTCTAGGTCTAGTCAGTCCCACTCACCTTCTGACTTTCAAGCTCAGCCCCCAATTACTTTGGCCCCACCCCCTAAGGCTCAAGCTCCACCCACTCCTCTGTCTGCTGTGCCACATGCTGCTCTGCCTTCTCCTCTTCCTGTTCCAGCCCAGTCATCTTCCGAGACACCCCTCGAGAAGTACAGTCCTGCTTGGGTGGATGAGTGGTACCGGAAGGTACTGATTGAACTAAAACTTGAGGAACAATCCCGAGCGGCAAAGGACACTCCGCATGCTATTGAAGAGCAGAATAGAGGTTTTGGACAATCAAAAGGGGAGGAGCCTACCCCCCTCCTCACCTCCTCCCTCCCACCCCTAAAGACTGTTCCAGACTGCACAAGACGCGTCTGGGATCCGCTTCTTGAGGGGGGGGCTAGTACTGGGTGCTTTGCTAGTGGGCAGGCACAGCTGCGCCCAGCCAAACCCAAACCTCCATGCCGGCCTCCGCCACCAGTCCTCCGGCATGCTAAGCCGCAACCCCCTGCCCGGCCGCCACCACCGGTTTTTCGGCATGCTAGGCCGCAACCTCCTGCCCGGCCGCCGCCACCAGTCCTCCGGCATGCTAAGCCGCAACCCCCTGCCCGGCCGCCACCACCGGTTTTTCGGCATGCTAAGCCGCAACCTCCTGCCCGGCCACCACCACCAGTCCTTCGGCGTGCTAAGCCGCAACCCCCGGCCAGGCCACCTCCGCCAAAGTCACGCCCAGCACCTGCTCCAAGTCTGGTTCCCACACCAGCACCTGCTCCAAGTCTGGTTCCCACACCAGCACCTGCTCCAAGTCTGGTTCCCACACCAGCACCTGCTCCAAGTCTGGTTCCCACACCAGCACCTGCTCCGCCCACGCCGGCAGACGAGCCACCTGCTCCGCCCACGTCGACAGCCCGGACGCCTGCTCCGCTCACGCCGGCAGACGGGCCGCCTGCTCCGCCCACGTCGACAGCCCGGACGCCTGCTCCGCCCACGTCGACAGCCCGGACGCCTGCTCCGCCCACGCCGGCAGACGAGCCGCCTGCTCCGCCTCTGGCTCCGCCCACGCCGACAGACGAGCCGCCTGCTCCGCCTCTGACTCCGCCCACGCCGACAGACGAGCCGCCTGCTCCGCCTCTGACTCCGCCCACGCCGACAGACGAGCCGGCTGCTCCGCCCACGCCGACAGCGTCGACGCTTCCTGTTTCCACGGCGACGACGCTTCCTGTTTCCACGGCGACGACGCTTCCTGTTTCCACGGCGACGACGCTTCCTGCTTCCACGGCGACAACGCTTCCTGCTTCCACGGCGACGACGCTTCCTGCTTCCACGGCGACGACGCTTCCTGTTCCCACGGCGACGACGACGCTTCCTGTTTCCACGGCGACGACGACGCTTCCTGTTTCCACGGCGACGACGACGCTTCCTGTTTCCACGGCGACGACGACTCCTCCTGCTTCCACGGCGACGTCTGCTCTCTCGCCCTCATCGTCGTCTCAGCGACCTCGAGTGGTCTGGCTGCGCAAGCGGCGCTCTCGGAGGTTTGTGTATGGACGCCAGTGGCGCAAACAGCAGCGACACCCGAGACGTAGTCTCAGAACTCTCCGGCTGCTGAACTTCTGGCGCCACTCACGCCCACCTTCTCGGCAGCCACGAATGTGGCCTTTCCGTGGTCGCCCGCCTCGCCTCCGGCAGCGGCGTTCCATTCGCCGCCGCCACCTGACTCGTCCCCGGTGGATTCGGGGACACGTGGCCTGGCGACCCTCCGCCAAATCCTCCCTCCACCCTCCCTTGACTCTTGAACTTTGTTATAGTCGGGGGGGTTTTAGTTTTGCCAGGGGACATCTGGAATCTGTCCCTTAAGGGGGGGGTACTGTTATGATCCGCTGCCCGGATCATATTTTTGTTTTCAAGTCACTTGTGTTTTTCAGCACCTCTTGAGTTTGTTTCTGTTGCCATGACGGCAGATTATAGTCACCTGCCTCTGGTTAGTGTCCCGGACGCGCACCTGTTGCCCGGGCACTAATCAGAGGGCTATTTAGTTTACGCGCTGGCCTCATTCGGTCTGTTGGTTTTGTTTGCTCCTACGCAACAAGTTACGCTCCTAGTTTCGCTCATAGTTTACATTTTTGATATTAGCATCTTTGCTACCCTCTTGTTTTCCGTGCCGTGGTGCACCGCGCAGCATTTTGTTCTGCAATCAGAATAAATCATTTATTCTCACCTGCAAGCCGCTTCCTGACATCCCTCTGCATCTTGAAAAGACGACCTCCGGCATCATAATGCCTCGCTACCGTAACAAAGCCAGCATAATGTGAAATCTTTACTCATTACCGGTAGATTAGATATGACTTTATTCATCCTCTAGGCATGCGCTCGCAGGGAATTTAAACCCCACATAGCAACAACACCACATACAGCCGCTCTTTAACCAACGGCCACGGCGCCAAATCAGAGTTCAGTTCAAAACTTGGAAGACTAACAATATTGCAGCAAATTCCTAAAAACACAAGAGTGCTCCTGTTGTTTAGAGGACGTTGAACCACTGTAAACACATCATTGCATTGACAGTTTAACATTGCCAGCAGACATTAAACACTAGGATCCAAACTTGTAATTTACATAACTGAGGCGTTCCTCAAGGCACCCCTTTAAGTCCTCTCCTTTTTGGCAGTTACACATTTTTTTCCCGTAATGTGATATATTTAACTAAGTGCTGTAGCATGTTTACTTCAGATGCAGTCAGTAGTCATTTGTTCAACTTCTTCAGTTACATGAGTGGTGTTCCTCAAGGTTCCATTTTAGGTCCTCTCTGTTTCATCATTTGGGCTTTCCCACTGGTGGCCAGCAAGTTCAGTTAAACAAATTCAGAGACTCACATTGTTGCAGAAGGTCCTTATAAACAGCCAATCACTCCTGTAACTCTAACAAAATAAATGCATGAAAATCAAATGTCTACTGTAGAGGACACTGTTTTTCTTTTGGAATATACAAAATAAGAATAATAGTGAAGGGAAATGGAAATGTGGCTCCTGAAACAATTTAGTTGAATATCCGTGCCAGTGCCAATAGTAGTGTTGTCCCGATACCAATCATTTGGTACCGGTACAGGTACCAAAATTATTTCGATACTTTTCTAAACAAAGGGGACCACCAAAAATGGCATTATTGACTTTATTTTAACAAAAAATCTTAGGGTACATTAAATACATAAGATAGTGAACATACACGACAACGTATGTTTTAGTAGTAATTAAGAAAACAAAGGCTCCTAATTAAGACTGCTGACATATGCAGTAACATATTGTGTCATTTATATTATATTATTTGTCAAAATTATTAAGGACAAGTGGTAGAAAATTAATTATTATTCTACTTGTTCATTTACTGTTAATATCTGCTTATTTTCTCTTTTAACATATTATATCTACACTTCTGTTAAAATGTAATAATCACTTATTCTTCTGTTGTTTGGATGCTTTACATTAGTTTTGGATGATACCACAAATTTGGGTATCAATCCGATACCAAGTCGTTACAGGGTCATACATCGGTCATAATCAAAGTTTTCATGTGTCCCGGGACATATTACCGGAATTCAAAAAACATAATATGATTTTTTTTTAAATAAAAGAAGATTTTGTGAGGTCATAAAATAGTAGTATCGACTAGATACGCTATTAGACTTAGACTTAGACAAACTTTAATGATCCACAAGGGAAATTATTCAATACAGTAGCTCAGTTACAATGATGGAAAGTGTAAGGATGGAAAGGACAATGCAGGTATAAATAGACTAATATAGCGATAAAATAATCTAACATATATACGGATATATACATAATATATGTACAAATATATTATATTATGTCTATAACATATATACAATATATACCAATGACCATGTACAATATTACAGTATATACAGTATATGTGACAGGAGCAGCATAAAATAGAGAGTAGATCCAGCAAGAAATAGAAAATAGACATTATAAACATTATAAACAAAGAGAAGTAGCAAACATAGAAGGTGTCAGGTAATAGGCAGATATCATCTATTGCTATATGGCGAGTGATTATACAGCTGTATGGAGTGTGGAATGAAGGAGTTCTTAAATCCATCTTTTAATCGAATCTATTAAACTTGGCATCATTACAGTGGATGTCAGGCGTAGATCCACCAATGGCGTTTGTTTACATTTTGACGCCGGCGGGGGTGCGGGACCGATACTTCCTAGAGGCGGTATCGTACCGAATATGATTCATTAGTATCGCGGTACTATACTTACACCGGTATACCGTACAACCCTACAGCAAAACACACATATTTAATACAATTACTCGATGAAAGGCAGAAATACCTGTGCGCCATCCCCACCTCTTTCTTAGTATGGTTAGTATCGAGTCATACAGTTTGATGGCATGGGGAACAAAGTCGTTTTTAAGTCTGTGAGAGTTATGACTGGAGAGAAGCAGCCTGTCACTGAACAGACTGCACGATGCCTGCAGAGGATGGCTGCAACTGTCACCAGAACGTCCAGCTCCATGCCAATCACAGAACCAGCCGGAAGGAGTCCTTCTTGAAGGTCCTGCTTCACAAATGACAACCTACAAAATTATTTACGTAAATCTTGCCATGGACAGCAGTTTTATCGGAACACTAGGAAGGACAAGCAATGAAAGTTATTCCTTCTGAAAAGGACGTCATCACCCTTTTCAACACTGACACAATCAAACCTACAAAGCTGAATGGATCCTAGCAGACTTTGTTCAACATGTCTCTAAAGTAGCACAAAAACCTGGAGTTGGAAAAGCTTGCCATTACACGACATGAGACAATTCTTCAGCAAACCTATTTTGATACTTCAGCTCAGCAATCATTTAGTTTGCTGTGATTTTGTTGACTTGTGTGAATGGGTGTGTGCATTTTTGTGTGCAATACAACCATTGAGATGCTAAAGAAGACAAGCTTGATAAACAGAGACGTAGCACCAAATTATGGGTCCCGATACACAAGACACCTAAATGGTAAATGGGTTATACTTGTATAGCGCTTTTCTACCTTCAAGGTACTCAAAGTGCTTTGACACTATTTCCACATTCACACACCCATTCACACACTGATGGCGGGAGCTGCCATGCAAGGCCCTAACCACGACCCATCAGGAGCAAGGGTGAAGTGTCTTGCTCAAGGACACAACGCACGTGACGAGGTTGGTAGAAGCTGGGGATTGAACCAGGAACCATCAGGTTGCTGCCACGCCATCCCCAATATCGTAAAGGGCCACCATCCCACCCTAAACCCACCATTGCCACACTATTCATACACACTTGGTATGTTTACATGCATTAACAAAAAAAATTATTCGGTTGAAAACTGTTTTTTAAAACACATGTCAAAACCTTAGTTTTTTTTTGTTTTGACTTCGAGGGGAACGGCATTTTTTGGGGAATTTTTGCCTATTGTTCACAACCATTATAACAGACAATTTTTTTTATGCATTCTAAATATTAAATAAAAGTCACCTTACAGTGGGAGCCAATGGGACCTCCACTATTCAGCCCACAAAATCCGATAAATAACCATTCAAAAATCGCCGACAATACTCTATTTACATTTGGTGACTTGAATATTAACCAAGTATTAGGGATATTGTTATTATAAGCGCTGACACAGACAAACTATTTATAGCGGCGTCGTGATCACTTCCTTGTCTCCCCATGTTTACAAACCCCAAAAACCAGTGAAGTTGGCACGTTGTGTAAATCGTAAAAAAAAAACACAATACAATGTTTTGCAAAACCTTTTCAACCTGAATAGACTACAAAGACAAGATACTTAACATTCAAACTGGAAAACTTTGTTATTTTTTGCAAATATTAGCTCATTTGGAATTTGATGCCTGCAACATGTTTCAAAAAAGCTGGCACAAGTGGCAAAAAAGACTGAGAAAATTGAGGAATACTCATCAAACACTTATTTGAAAAATTCCACAGGTGAACAGGCTAATTGGGAACAGGTGGGTGCCATGATTGGGTATGAAAGCAGCTTCCATGAAATGCTCAGTCATTCACAAACAAGGATAGGGCGAGGGTCACCACTTTGTTAACAAATGCGTGAGCAAATTGTCGAACAGTTTAAGAACAACATTTCTCAACCAGCTATTGCAAGTAATTTAGGGATTTCACCATCAAAGGTCTGTAATATCATCAAGAGGTTCAGAGAATCTGGAGAAATCACTGCACGTAAGCAATGATATTACGGATCTTGGATCCCTCAGGCGGTACTGCATCAAAAACCGACATCAGTATGTAAAGGATATCACCACATGGGCTCAGGAACACTTCAGAAAACCACTGACAGTAACTACAGTTTGTCGCTACATCTGTAAGTGCAAGTTAAAACTCTACTATGCAAAGCCAAAGCCATTTATGAACAACACCCAGAAACGCTTCCAGCTTCGCTGGGCCAGACCTTATCTAAGATGAGCCGATGCAAAGTGGAAAAGTTTTTTGTGGTCTGACGAGTCCACATTTCAAATTGTTTTTGGAGACTGTGGACGTCGTGTCCTCCGGAACAAAGAGGAAAAGAACCATCCGGACTGTTCTAGGCGCTAAGTTCAAAAGCCAGCCTCTGTGATGGTATGGGGGTGTATTAATGCCCAAGGCATGGGTAACATACACATCTGTGAAGGCACCATTAATGCTGAAAGGTACATACAGGTTCTGGAGCTATTTATCTGGGGTAAGATTTGTAAGAACATATTTTCATTTGCAATGCTAACCGAGCAAAGAGGCAGCATTTACTGTACATAATAGAGATGTTAAAGTGTGATGATAATCCCTCATCGTCCCTCATTCACCAACACAAGATTGCATAAATGTAAATTTGTTGGAACATGAATGAATAATCAACATCAATAAACACTTTTCAAGCGTAAATCCTACACGGAGAATGTCTGCAATTGGAACAATAAGGAAGCCTTTGGTGGTTTTTATTTGCATAATTATAATGAATCATTACTGTTATTAGTAACAACTAATTAAGAGTTATTTGACAATGACAACATCAATAAAATAGTTGTTTTTCTATTTTTGTTGCATTCTTGTGCGTATTGAGATCAAGATTACATGAAACACTTAGAACATACATACTAAATGTGTACAATCACAAGTTGATCCCACAAGTAGCCTTAAAGGGGAGCTGCAATTTTTTGGAATGTTGCCTACGGTTCACAATCTTTATGAAAGACATAACGATGGAAGTATTTTTTTTTTATGCACGCTAAATAGTAAAATAAATGCTATCAATGTTCACTTACAATGAAGTCTATGGTAGCCGCTCTATTCTGCCTACAAAGACGTGAAAAACACCCCCATTAGGGTTTTATATACATGATTTAAGTACCGTATTTTCCGCACTATAAGGCGCACCGGATTATTAGCCGCACCTTCAATGAATTACATATTTCATAACTTTGTCCACCAATAAGCCGCCCCGGATTATAAGCCGCGCCTACGCTGCGCTAAAGGGAATGTCAAAAAAACAGTCAGATAGTTCAGTCAAACTTTAATAATATATTGAAAACCAGCGTTCTAACAACTCTGTCCCAAAATGTACGCAAATGTGCAATCACAAACATAGTAAAATTCAAAATGGTGTAGAGCAATAGCAACATAATGTTGCTCGAACGTTAATGTCACAACACACAAAATAAACATAGCGCTCACCTTCTGAAGTTATTCTTCATTCGTAAATCCTTCGAATTCTTCGTCTTCGGTGTCCGAATTGAAAAGTTGCGCAAGCGTGGTATCCAAAATGGCCGGTTCCGTCTCGTCGAAGTCATCGGAGTCAGTGTCGCTGTTGTTCTGTGAATCCTGCCTTCCGGAAAGCTCGGACCACAGTTGTGACCGAAATATCTGCCCAGGCATTTACGATCCACTGGCAAATGTTGGCGTATGTCGTCCGGCGCTGTCTGCCCGTCTTAGTGAAGGTGTGTTCGCCTTCGGAGCTGTGTGAAAAAAGCCACCCGGCCTCTTCGCGTAAACTTCCCTTAACCACTCGCTCATCTTTTCTTCATCCATCCATCCCTTCGAGTTAGCTTTTATGATGACGCCGGCTGGAAAGGTCTCTTTTGGCAAGGTCTTCCTTTTGAATATCACCATGGGTGGAAGTTAGCATGGCAAGCTAGAACCACAGTGAAGGATGACTTCTCATTCCCTGTGGTGCGAATATTCACCGTACGTGCTCCCGTTCCACAGTGCGGTTCACAGGAATATCAGTTGCTGTGAAATACGGTAGTAATCCGTGTGCGGATGGAGAGATTGCGTCTTTTTATGAACCGGATCGCTTAGTAGGAGCCATTTTGTGGTCTTTACAGATGTAAACAGGAAATGAAACGTACGGTGATATCCGCGCGTTTTTTCTTCTTCTTCCGGGGGCGGGTGGTTGCTTACAGTAGAAGAAGAAGCGCTTCCTGTTCTATGGGGGCGGGTGCTTTCCTTGGCGGTTGCTTGCGTAGAAGAAGAAGCGCTTCCTGTTCTACCGGGAAAAAAGATGGCGGCTGTTTACCGAAGTTGCGAGATCGAAACTTTATGAAAATGAATCGTAATAAAGCGCACCGGGTTATAAGGCGCACTGTCAGCTTTTGAGAAAATGTGTGGTTTTTAGGTGCGCCTTATAGTGCGGAAAATACGGTACATATGTAATGTAGTAACAGGCACATTTATCATGACATTTAATATTTACATATTCTGCTCATAATTAAGCACACGCGGCACATTAATTTAAAAAAACGCATCACGATGTTTGCTTCTTTGTTTTTATAACTACATCACTTCAGACTTCATGAGAGCCAACAAACATAATACAACATCCCTTACTGTACAAGGTTTGCTGTCATTAGGATGCAGACTGCCAGGATGTTCATATATTCCCATTTAGATGAAAAATGACTCATAATCCTTGAGAAGAAAAGAGGGGAACCAAGTGTCTTTTAATGTTGTTCTCGCCAATCCCGGGTACAAATTGACGGTCAAAGTGTACCAACTTGTTGTAATATATTCTCATCCTTCTACTTTCCAGGTGAGAGGCATGATTTAAAGTTAAAGTACCAATGATTGTCTCACACACACACAAAGTGTGGCGAAATTATTCTCTGCATTTGACCCATCACCCTTGATCACCCCCTGGGAGGTGAGGGGAGCAGTGGGTAGCAGCGGTGGCCGCGCCCAGGAATCATTTTTGGTGATTTAACCCCCAATTCCAACCTTGATGCTGAGTGCCAAGCAGGGAGGTAATGTTTATATGGTTATAGGTCCCATGTTTATAGTCTTTGGTATGACACGGCCGGGGTTTGAACTCACAACCTACCGATTTTAGGGCGGATACTCTAACCACTAGGCCACTGATTTATGATCTACTATAAAGTTTGACGAGCAAGGAAGCAAGGAAGCAGCGGATCAGTCGATCATGTCAACATTGGCACACAAGTTGGTGATTATGGCGCCGCAATAAATAGTTTATCTGCGTTAGACTTAGACTTAGACTTCCGTTATGGTCATTCAAATTTCAACTTTACAGTACATATAAGAATTACATTTCGTTGCATTAGCGAGTTGTAGTGCAGGATAAAAGAGCAATAAGGTGCAGATATAAGTACATAGATTTAGTGTACAGATACATATATTGCACTTTTGCATATGCATCCACATTTATGGATGCATATTTGTGCAGGTCTTGCTCCTCTGGGTTCTTTGGACCACCTGTCACTGACATCACCACTCCTTTTCAGAGTTAACAATAATGTTTATTTTACAATAAACGTGTTAGATCGTGCAAAGTCTTTATGTGCTTTTCAGCAATTGTCTTTTTTCTCGATCGAGCACATGAATGGTTTTCCTTCAGAGTCGTCTGTCTTGCTCTCGCTCCCCTCGTGCTTCGCCAACCGCCATCAACAACAACCCCCTCTCCTTCCCGACTGCTGCCTTTAACAGAGCGACAGGTGATCAGACAAACACTCTCAGCTGTGTCATCTACGCACCTGCCGCTGATCTCGAAGCTGGTCCTGAAACACCCCGCTTCGCTGCAGGTCCGCAGGTCACGCCCCCCCCACAATGTTATATTGCAGTGACGTGCGGTGAGGTTTACGGCTGGTGAGGCACTGACTTCATCACAGTCAGATTTACAAACATATGAACCCTAAAGAGTATCTTATTCACCATTTGATTGGCAGCAGTTAACGGGTAATGTTTAAAAACTCATACCAGCATTCTTCCCTGCTTGGCACTCAGCATCAAGGGTTGGAATTTTGGGTTAAATCACCAAAAATGATTCCCGGGCGCGGCGCCGCTGCTGCCCACTGCTCCCCTCACCTCCCAGGGGGTGAGCAAGGGGATGGGTCAAATGCAGAGGACAAATTTCACCACACCTAGTGTGTGTGTGACAATCATTGGTACTTTAACTTAACTTTAACTTTACACATACAAACTTTAGCATACAAAAAAGCACATTTAATTTAAAAAACGTTATTATGGTCTTACCTTTACTTATAAATGAAGTCCATGCGCAGCTCCTTTTGAACAAAAGCATTGATAACTTGTTTATAGAAGTCTTCCTTATCTTTCTTCAGTTTTAAAAGTCTCTCTGTCTCGATGGAGATCCTCCTTTAAGTATTACCTCCTGCTTCGATTGAAAGTCCAGTTTAGAAAACTGTTTTATTTTAGATATGTAATCCTCCATGTTAACAGTCCAGGCAAGAGGAAAAAATAAACGATCGCTGCTAACTGTTGCTGCTTGTTGTCACTTCTTCTGCAGCCGAGTTGTCGCAGAAATGCTCCCTGGGATCACTACCGCCCTCTACCACCAGGAGGGGGGATTACTGCGAGCCTCACACAATGTGTCTTCGCAGCAGTTTTATGATTGCTCAGCACAAGAAATACGTTACACACATACAGTTGTTGACAAAATACACTGTACATTATATACCTCAGATAACTAAACTATGGAAATGTATAATATAGTTCATATAGCAATACAGTCTCACTGCACAGCAGGCCAGCAGTTAGCCGAGTCATTGCGCAATCCATGGTGAGGCTCAACTCAGTGACGTGCCTCAACTGGCTGCTGACTCACCGCAAGTCTCTTCTCAGTATTTGAACGGCAAATGTGAAAATTCAGCGATTTTGAATAACAAATAATCTAAAGCTGGTGAAGTTAAATGGAAAATAACTGTATAGTATAATCACTGGATACATATAACAACTTAATTTTTTTTTCTTCTTTTTAATTTTTTTTTCTTTCCATGATGGCACGTGAGGCCCCGCCTCACCTGACTGCATGTCACTGATATATTGTCTTTATAGTCCAGCGAGTTAAACTGTTTTTGGGAGGAATTGAGGGGATTATTTAAGTTAAGTTAACGATTAAGTTAGTTAGCGCTTAACAATAACAACTTCACTAATACTTGGTTAATATTCAAATAAATGCAGTATTGTTGGCGCTTTTTGGATGGTTTTATTGGGTTTTATAGGCAAACTAGAGGGCCTACCGTTTGTTCTTTTGTAAACAGACTTGTATTTACATTTAGTTACGCATTAGAACACATTAAAAAAAAAAATACATCCGTCATATCTTTTGTGCCAATTTTCATTAAAAATTGCCGCAAATCCCGGCATTTTGGGTCACAACGATCACAAAAAATGCTTGCAAAATCCTGGATGGACTAAGTTAAATGTTAGCTGTACATTTGATAAAAGCCATGTGTGACCCTGGGATATATTAATTCTATTTGCATTACTTCCTATGGGAAAAATGTACTGTAAAAAAGTAATTGGCGATTAATCTCCGGGCATATTTAGGAATATTTCCATCATTATTACCAGCATATATTTGTATCGTGCGTTGTTCTGCCCAGAAATAAATAATGTCTTAAATACACTTATTGTGTCATGGAGTGAAGTTTACACACATATACTCTACCTTACGATCATGCTGGATGTCAACCGGTATATACAGAACATGAAGCCCAGGACAAACCTCACTGAATGTAAACAACCCTGATTTTACTTATTTGTGTCAGGACTTGGTCCTTGGGTTTTGTTTTTCCGGAAGGCAACGGAAAGTTGGCGCGGGCAAGGCGTGAATGTGAGTACATATTTATTGTTAACGTTCAAAAAAGGAATCAAACAAAAGGCGCGCACAAGGGCGGAGGTACAAAACTTGGCTAATGAAAACAAAAGACTTGCACAAAGGCAAAAAGCTATAAACATGAAACAAAAATGTACTTGGCATGGGACTGTGAACAAGGCATGAAGCAGAGTGATGATAACGGGTGATGTTGCCAGAAAGACAGCCTGGCAACTCGAAGCTTAAATAATAGTGACATGATTAGTGAAAACAGGTGTGTGACTCAAAACGTGAAACAGGTGCGTGACGTGACAGGTGAAAACTAATGGTTGCTATGGTGACAAAACAAGAGAGTGAAACCAGGAACTAAAAAGCGTCCAAAAAACAAACAGCACATGGCCAAACAAAAACATGATCAACAAAGACATGACAATTTGGAGCACATTGTTCTCAGTTATCATTGCTGCTTATTGAACAATAACATGTCACTCTTTTAGATGGAACCAGCTGCAATGGTATCTGTAATTTTCATGGAAAAGTGCTACAATCATTCCATTATTTTCGTTAGTTAATGTGATAAGCAAAATGAGATGAGGGGCTAAGCCAAAACAAAACTTCACTGTTCATATTCATGCTGCTTGGCTTTGCAAAAAAATATAAAAACCGCATGCTCATTAGGTCTGCACTGTCTTGAAAGAGCAGTGCATGTGAGAAAAGTCAGGCAGGGTGTGCATGCACTTAGGCCTGCGAGTACAACAGCCACTCGAGCCACTTTAAAGTCACTTTTAATCTCCTCACAGGTGTTGCGCACTTGGAGCTGGGACTAGACCGGAGGCCTGGTAAAAGATCGGGATTGGTTCTTCATTAATCATTAGGTATGGGTTTTTATTTCAGAGGCCCAATCATTCTAATAGGTTTTATTTATCTTTTACAGCCTCATTAATGTTTGTGAGTCTTTTGTTTCGGTTAAAAGACAAATGTTATTGTTCCTCATCTTGCAGAGTGGAGCACTGACATCATTGCAAGTGAGACTGTATTATTATTGAGGAAGAATAGCAACAAGATGGACAAGCGTACACCATATCAGTGTTTTTCAACCGCTGAGCCGCGGCGCACTAGTGCACCGTGAGATATTGTTTGGTGTGCCGTGGGAGATTATGTAATTTTACCTAATTGGGTTAAAAATGTGCTTTGCAAACCAGTAATTATAACCCGCAAATGTGCCGTTGTTGAGTGTCTGTGCTGTCTAGAGCTCGGCAGAGTAACCATGTAAAACTCTTCCATGTGTCTAACGCTTAAATCAAAATTAAACAAAAGGCGAGTGCCACTAAGAAAAGGCATTGAAGCTTAGGGATGGCTATGCAAAACTAAAACTGAACTGGCTGCAATGTAAACAAAAACAGAATGCTGGACGACAGCAAAGACTTACAGCGTGTGGAGCAGACGGCGTTCACAAAGTGCATCCGTAAACGACAATCAACAACAAAATAGGAGAGCAAGACAAGAACTAAAACACTACACACAGGAAAACACCAAAAAACTCAAAATAAGTCACGGTGTGATGTGACAGGTCGTGACAGTACACATACTTTAAGACAAGTGCTATAGTGATGCATGGTTGGTGATGGTTTGAATTAATATCTAACAATTGCGAGAACAACTTTTTATTGTCAATATTGGCTGCTGAGTTTAATTTTTTTATGTTTTCTGCTGGTGGTGTGCCTCAGAATGTTTTCAATTAAATTGGCTCAGAAAAGGTTGGAAAACACTGCACTATATTGCCAAAACTATTTGGCCACCTGCCTTGACTCACATATGAACTTGAAGTGCCATTCCATTCCTAACCCATAGGGTTCAATATGAAGTCACTGCACCTTTTGCAGCTATTACAGCTTCAACTCTTCTGGGAAGGCTGTCCACAAGGTTGCTGAGTGTGTTTAATAGGAATTTTTGACCATTCTTCCAAAAGCGCATTGGTGAGGTCACACACGGTCGAGAAGGCCTGGCTCTCAGTCTCTGTTCTAATTCACCCCAAAGGTGTTCTATCTGGTTCAGGTCAGGACTCTGTGCAGGCCAGTCAAGTTCATCCACACCAGACTCTGTCATCCATGTCTTTATGGACCTTACACTGGTGCACAGTCATGTTGGAAGAGGAAGGGGCCCGCTGTAAACTGTTCCCACAAGGTTGGGAGCATGGAATATACCAAAATATTTTGGTATCCTGGAGCATTCAAAGTTACTTTCACTGGAACTAAGTGGCAAAGATCAACTTCTGAAAAACAACCCCACACCATAATTCCTCCTCCACCAAATTTCACACTCGGCACAATGCAGTCCGAAATTTACCGTTCTCCTGGCAACCTCCAAACCCAGATTTGTCCATCAGATTGCCAGATGGAAAAGTGTGATTCATCACTCCACTTCAATCAACACAGACGTCATAAGGTCATCAAAGCTCACCTTTAAGCATTCACAACATCAGTGCCATTTTAGTACAACAATGACATGATCAGAGAAACACTTAATGTACTTGTGGCATAATAGTAAAAAGTTTTGTACATTTTGTACTAGCACATTTCATTGTCCATAACTGTGGTGCATTCAAGGACACTCAATTAAAATTAGAATTTTTAAAACAAGATTATTTAAGTTATGTTGTGGTCACTTTACATTGAATTTGATGGCACTTACTTTTGTAAAAGAACAACTTAAAAAATAAAAAAATAAAGGGGGATTATCTAGATAGATAATTGAAAACAATTAAATGCAGGTATAACAAAACCTTTAGTATATTGGTATGTGGAATTAAATTATGGAATGGATTAAGCAAAAAAAGTCAAACAAAGTAATAATATGATCCAGTTTAGCAAACTGTTCATTTTGAATTTATTGAAAATTTGCTTATTTTATTAATCTCCCAATGTGAAATACAATTTACTTTTTATTTGCTGTTATTCATGGATTAGTGAAGTGTGAATTAGTGAAGTGAATTACATTTTATATAGCGCTTTTTCTCAAGTGACTCAAAGCTCTTTACATAGTGAAACCCAGTATCTAAGTTACATTTAAACCAGTGTGAGTGGCACTGGGAGCAAGTGGGTAAAGTGACTTGCCCAAGGACACAGCGGCAGTGACTAGGATGGCGGAGGCGGGGATCGAACCTGCAACCCTCAAGTTGCTGGCACGGCTGCTCTACCAACCGAGCTATACCGCCCCAATTAAATTGTGTTCACCTAAATCAATTGCTACGAAATGGAAAAACAGTGGGATTAAATAAGATCTTGAACTTCATACTTTTTTCAGGCACGTTAAAAATAGAAACTGGAAATTGTCATGTATCATGTAGTAACTGTGTGCATGTTCAAAATAAACCTAAACCATTACTGCAACCATTAAAATGTCCATCCATCCATCTATCCTTATTCTATCCATCCTAATCTACCCTAATTTTTTGTGCTCTTGTGTCATCCTTTTGTATTCCTGATGTTTCCCTCTTGTTTTCAAGTAGTTTTTTTTTTTTGTTGCCTTTTGGTTCGAGACCCTTTGGGACTGTGTGACAAGGGGTGGCACTTTCGTGACTTCTGCGGTGCTTTTTTTGTGAACTTCTGGATCTGCCTCCCGGGAGCCTTTAGGCCATGGAGACCAGCTGCTGGGTCTCTGCCACACCAGAGTCCGTTTGGAGAGACTGGAGGAGATGCGGATGAAGAGACAGGGCTGCGGAGCTAGTGCTGAGCGCCGGGACGGAAAAGCTTCACAGTTGGCTGAATTGAGCAGGTATCGGACACCTTGGTCTCCTTGGACGTATCCTCGCTCATCCATGCGGACTGGACACCGGCTGAGAGTTGGTGGGCGGCCGAGGGTAGAGTCGGCTTTCTCGGTTGCTTTGTTGGGTCTGCTCCTGTCGTTGGCCATGCGCCCAGCAGCCGACGGCGTGGAACACCGCAGAGGCCACCACAGTGTATGTGTTTTGTTGTTGTTGTTGTACTTTTGTGGCTGTGTGTAGAAGTGGCTTGTTGCATCAGCTCTGCTCTTTTAATGTCCTTAATGCCCACCCCCCAGAGTTTACCTGCTCCTCATCTTTTTTGTAAGGGGCGCCGGAATTTGGTAGACCCGTCAGCGATCCCGTTCTGTCTCTCTGTAATGCACTGCAAAAACTGAAATCCAAGAAAGATTAAATATCTGAAATAAGGGTGATATTTGCTAATTTTCTGTCTGATAAGATCATTCTTCTCAATAAGCAGATTTTATGTTAGAGTGTTTTACTTGTTTTAAGGGTTTTGGTCCTAAATGATCTCAGTAAGATTTTACAGCTTGTTGCTGAGATTTTTTTTACCTATATTGAGTAAAACATGCTTGAAACTAGAATATCAACTGTTGCAAAGCTGTGTCATCAACACTCACAAGTATAAAACTACTTTTTTAAAGTAAAAATTTCTTATTTCAAGCATGTAAAAAAAAATGGACTTTGCTGTTTTATTTTCAATGAAACAATAGAAAATACATACTCATATAGTAGTACAATTGTTATTAGTGAGAATATACTTATTTTAAGGTATTTTTGGGTGTTTTGGAAAGTCTTGACAAACCGAATGTTCTTGTTCTATTGGCAGATAATTTTGCTTAGTTCAAATAAAATACCCCTCATTTTTGTATTTTTTGTTCTTGTTTTTGAACACTGACTTTTTGCAGTGTGGTTGTTTGCTCTTGAATGGGATTGTGCTAAAAATCTTAATTTCCCCTCTGGGATTATTAAAGTATAACCATACTTGCCAACCCTCCCGAATTTTCCGGGAGACTCCCGAAATTCAGCGCCTCTCCCGAAAACCTCCCGGCACAAATATTCTCCCGAAAATCTCCCGATTTTCAGCCGGAGCTGGAGGCCACGCCCCCTCAAGCTCCATGCGGACCTGAGTGAGGACAGCCTTTTCTTTATGACGGGAGGACAACAGGGTGACAAGAACTAAATCATCCAGACTAGAGATACATTGTATTATTATGTTTATCCTACCTAAAAATAAATATATTTATTAATTTTAAAAAATTAAAAAAAATTTAAAATTACAATATTTTGCTAAAAACATCAAAATGTATTGTATTTTTTCTGACTCCTTATTACATCCAGCCATAGAATTATACATTAAAATAAACATATTTGAAATCATTAATTTTAAATGATCATAATGATTTATTTAAAATGACCATATTTAATTATTAAAATAATTGCTTGTTTATCAACAACTTTAGCATTTTATTCATTACATTTTGAAGCTCTCAGAAGCCAAGTTATGTTATATTCCTTAAGATTTATTTATGCAAGTTTGAAGTATCAATTATTTAAACACAGTTTTGTTTGCATATTTTCAGGATGTAGATAAATAAATATATATATATATATATATATATATATATATGTATGAAATACTTGACTTGGTGAATTCTAGCTGTCAATATACTCCTCCCCTCTTAACCACGCCCCCACCCTCAACCACGCCCCTGTCCCACCCCTGACCACGCCCCCACCCCCCACCTCCCGAAATCGGAGGTCTCAAGGTTGGCAAGTATGGTATTACTGAATGTTGTCTGTCTATCTGTGTTGGCCCTGTGATGAGGTGGCGACTTGTCCAGGGTCTATCCCGCCTTCAGCCCGATTGTAGCTGAGATAGGCTCCAGCGCCCTCCGCGACCCCGAAGGAAATAAGCGGTAGAAAATGGATGGATGGATGGATGATTCTGATTAAGATTTTTACATCCATCCATTTTCTACCGCTTGTCCCTTTTGGGGTCGCTTGTGTCAGGCTTGTCCCTGCCAGTTTGGTCATGTTTTAGTTTTTCCTCTGTGTCTGTCTTTATTTCCTGTCAGCGCTCTTATTTTGTATTTATTTCCTGCTTGTATCCCTGAGGGCTTTTTCCCCTCAGCTGTGGCTGATTGGCACCTGGCCACACCTGGTGTCAATCAGCCAGCTACTATTTAGTCCTGCTTTGCCCTCCAGTCAGTGCTGAAGTATTGTCATTGTCGATGTCACTACTACCTGTCATAATACTTGTCGTTGTAGCTCTGTCTACTTTTGTTCACTCTGCTCATGTCATAGTTCCTTCGTGTCACAGTAAGTGTTTTTGTTTCTTGTCGACAGTTAGCCTTTGTGCTATTTTAGTTCATAGCCAAGTTTGTTCTCCGCCTTGTGTGCGCCTTTTGTTTGTACCCTTTTGTTTGTTTTTTTGCTATAGTATTAAATCATGTTTTCTCGCTCAATGCCTGCCGTCATCTCTGCATCTTGGGGTTCGTCACCAACACACTCTGACAGCGTGGGGTGCTCATGTGTTTTAAAAAGCTTGTTGCAACCGAATTAATGCAATAGTTTTTTAGTGCATTTAAACATACCAAGTGTGTGTCTAAGGGGCGGGTACATTGGGTTTAGGGAGGGGTGGGGTCCCTTCAGGAGTCTTGGTGCTACTCCCCTGGAGGTATATCAACAGACTGGAAACAAAATACTGCGGCAATCTCAACAAAGACCTCTAAAAACGCAAGGAAAAGGAAGCAAAAATTGTGACGGAAAGATAATCCAAGGAGCATGAAGACTGGAAGGTGAGCGGAGGGTGTATGATGTGTCCCAGGTGTGCCCTACATCCTCAGCACTAGTTAGAGCGAGGTGCAGCAACGCCTCAGCCATCCGTCACCATGGCGATAACAAGCTGTCAGGGCCAGAGAGGACCACGGGCCACAGAGGCCGGTCACTCTGCATGTACACCACAGGAGCCAATCAGCGAGGTAGAGGCGAGGGCCGAGGTAAAGTAGTTTGTTGCAAAACAAGGAGGTAAAACGCAGGAAACGGCAATTAAAGAAAAGAAAGCATTGCACGGGGAAATAAATATGAGATTGTGTTAGCGTATTGATGTTTGAACGTGCAAGAAGAAGGAGGAGGACACCAATCAAAGCCATATCACTGAACTCTCTGCAGCTAAATCACTGCTATAGATTTCCTCTAGGAAATGGCTGCGGCTACAAGTAATTACAGAGAATTTACACTTACATCTTAAAGCGTCCCCGTAGAGCATGAAACACCCACTTTCATAACTTCATTTTCCACATTCCAAAAAATCTGGAACACTTCCAGGCAGAATCATTCGACAAGAGGGACTAACCCGCGCACACACAGAGGTCAAATAGCTCCTCGCCGTGAAATAGTCAAGGCAGGCGGACGGTCAAACAAATCTAATAAGATCAAATACGCTTTCCTGCAGTGAACCGAGAATATTAACTTGATATTAGCACCCCGGCACACCTGTCCCTGGGAAGGTTGAGAGGATCGATGACACTGGCGCATACATCCCAGCATATCATAGCAGCAAAAATGAAACCCCTCAGGACTGTGAGCAAACACATCAGAGCTGATGACACTAGGGATGTCCTGTTCAACATTGTTAGCCTCAGATTCCAACCGGATATTTTTCCTCGCATCCGATCCGATCCGATCTTGAGTCCCGATCCGATACTTTCGTAATAGATGATGGGACTGAAAATGTGTAATAGCAAGTAGCTGAAGTAAACACAGTAACACATTTTTAATAAGCTTATCTCCATTGCATTTAGAATTTGCTAATATTGCAACCCCAAAAGGGACAAGCGGTATAAAATGGATGGAAGGATGTTTTAAACCAGACGATATGTTAAATGTGTGATATTGAATGTTACCAGAGATGTCCGATAATATTGGACTGCCGATATTATCGGCCGATAAATGCTTTAAAATGTAATATTGGAAATTATCGGTATCGGTTTCAAAAAGTAAAATGTATTACTTTTTAAAACGCCGCTGTACGGAGTGGTACACGGACGTAGGGAGAAGTACAGAGCGCCAATAAACCTTAAAGGCACTGCCTTTGCGTGCCGACCCAATCACATAATATCTACAACTTTTCACACACACAACTGAATGCAAGGCATACTTGATCAACAGCCATACAGGTCACACTGAGGGTGGCCGTGTAAACAACTTTAACACTGTTACAAATATGAGCCACACTGTGAACCCGCACCAAACAAGAATGACAAACACATTTCGGGAGAACATCCGCACCGTAACACAACATAAACACAACAGAACAAATACCCAGAACCCCTTGCAGCACTAACGCTTCCGGGACGCTACAATATACACCTCCCGCTACTCCCCCCCCCCACCTCAACCCCGCCCACCTCAACCTCTTCATGCTCTCTCAGGGAGAGCATGTCCCAAATTCCAAGCTGCTGTTTTGAGGCATCCATCCATCCATCCATCTTCTTCCGCTTATCCGAGGTCGGGTCGCGGGGGCAGCAGCCTAAGCAGGGAAGCCCAGACTTCCCTCTCCCCAGCCACTTCGTCCAGCTCTTCCTGTGGGACCCCGAGGCGTTCCCAGGCCAGCCGGGAGACATAGTCTTCCCAACGTGTCCTGGGTCTTCCCCGCGGCCTCCTACCAGTCGGACGTGCCCTAAACACCTCCCTAGGGAGGCGTTCGGGTGGCATCCTGACCAGATGCCCGAACCACCTCATCTGGCTCCTCTCGATGTGGAGGAGCAGCGGCTTTACTTTGAGCTCCTCCCGGATGGCAGAGCTTCTCACCCTATCTCTAAGGGAGAGCATGTTACAAAAAAATTATGCACTTTGTGACTTCAATAATAAATATGGCAGTGCCATGTTGGCATTTTTTTCCATAACTTGAGTTGATTCATTTTGGAAATTAGGCATGATAATGTGTTAATTCCACGACTGTATATATCGGAATCGGTAATTACGAGTTGGACAATATCGGAATATCGGATATCGGCAAAAAAGCCATTATCGGACATCTCTAAATGTTACATACATGTTTTTAACACAATAAAGTGGATAGTGCAAAATAACTAAAAGTAAAAACTACAGTTGGCTCTTATTTCAATCATTTGGGTTTTGCCCTCGAAGTCTCCCTGCCGACAGAGACTTATGCTGCGTTCCATTTGGACTGGGAAGTCGAAATTTTCGATTTCCTTGTCAGAAAATTCAACTGGAACGTCCGCCGAAGTCAGCTTTCCGACTCCAAAAGTCAGAGAGTTGGCTTCAAAGATGGCAGCTCTGAGTGTAAACAATAACATAAGTTCTGTGATGTACGTTAATAGCACTTCTATTTTTGGAGCACTAAATCAGTTGTCTACGTTGTATTATTGGACGTACGTATATGGTTATTAGGGGTGTCTCCAGAAGACACGTTTGTAAATGCCAGTCATTCTCAAACTGTGGTACGTGTACCACTAGTGGTTTGTGGGTTCTATCTAGTGGTACGCCAAATAATTACTTTATTAAAGTGAAATGGTAAATGGGTTATACTTGTATAGCGCTTTTATACCTTCAAGGTACTCAAAGCGCTTTGACACTATTTCCACATTCACCCATTCACACACTGATGGCGGGAGCTGCCATGCAAGGCCCTAACCACGACCCATCAGGAGCAAGGGTGAAGTGTCTTGCTCAAGGACACAACGGACGTGACGATGTTGGTAGAAGGTGGGGATCGAACTTGAACCCTCAGGTTGCTGGCACGGCCACTCTCCCAACGGCGCCACGCCGTCCCAAGTACAGTGTTCTAGTCTCCTAGAACACAGTGTTACTGTTCAAACTGTATGTAATGTTACAATGGACAAAAATATGGAATATATTTGTTAAATATGAATTTTATGTTGTTTTTTAATGAATACTTACACCTACGCTATTGTATTTCAATGTTGGTCGTTATGCTGGTACTTGGAGAGCCAAGTGTTTTTCTGAGGTGGTAATTGGTGGAAAAAAGTTTCAGAACCACTGATATATGCCACTTGTTTTCATGTCAATTGTATTATTTTATTTAGCATTTCTAGAACCAATCTCTTCATTTAGGAAATAGCACCATTTAACCCCACATTAACAAAAACTTGGTGACAGAGCCAGGAACAGGGAACGGAACACAGGCTCTGTGGGGTGGCCATGCGTCTCTACCACAAACATGCATGTCATGGAGTCAGAGTGAGACACGCCAACAAACAACAACGTAGCGATATAGGGATCTACTGGATTTCCTTTGCAAGAAGACTAAGGGCACCAAAAAGTGGTAGATACTATGGAACAAAATATTGTAGTATCTGAAATCCCAGCCATTAGATAAGTTGTCTTTCACAAATGTGTTCTTTTTTTCCACTCCTAGTCATGCATGCTCAAACATAGTACCTTCTAGTAAGGGCTAGAGGATACGGGGCTGAGAGGCTTTTTGGGGGTCCCCCAAAAACTCAACATCCCCCCAAAAAAACCTGGAAACACAGTTTTAAAAAACGAATTATGTTTTTACTCAACAGAACTGTTACGGCTCAAGCTCCTGCCGCCGCACATTCCAGCGATGCGCTCAGAAGAGCAATATAAGCGTCAGGAATCAACACACCTGACGCTGATGAGGACTCCACTCCCTTCTTAAGGCAGCGTGCCCTGCGTTCCGGTGCCAGAACGTAGCTACTTGTAGCCGTACAGTAAGCCCACCACGTCTCTAGCTTTCTTCGCCTATGCGCTTCCTTGCTCTCTGTGTCTCCCCTCCTCTGTGCTCACCATGTCTTGGCTTTGCGTCATTCCCTGGTTTCGAGATGTGCGTCTCGTTTCCCCGGATCTCCCTTGGACTCTCGACCTTTTGCCTGCCCCCAGACAACGACGCCTCGCTCCAGCCCCTGACCACTTGCCTGTCCCCGGACCTCCGAGCCTGCCTTGCCCTTTCTGGACTTCCGCATCTGCCTCATGCTAGATGCTTTTTGTTTTTTGTAATGTGCTTAAGGCCGATGACAAACAAGTCACGGACCACAGATGTCCCCTGTGCCGCACTTTGGGCAACCCAGCTGTAGAAGCTAACTGTTAAAGGCCACTATAGTCTTAGTACTGTCGTGTATTTGTTCATCATATGGTCACGTTTGGGACACGGGTTGTCTTACGTCAGCATCGGGGGTCGTAAAATCAGCTGTTCACCTGGCGGGTTTTTTCGAGGGTGAATAGGGAAGTCCTTCTTTAGCTGCCATCTTGTTTTATCATATATTGCTGCCTTTGCGCCTGTCAATGTTTACTTTTGTATGCACATTAAATCAACACAAAATCCTGACTTTGGAGCAATGTTCACGTACTCTAGTATATGGCTCTCTATTGGATGCAATGATTTTCCGTATTGGGACCTTGATTTTGGTCCTAACCAACGTTCCCTCTAAGGTGCGCGCCTGCGCAATTGCGCACTACTCACGCGTCCTCTGCGCACAGCAAATTAATGCCGCGCAGGAAATAAAAAATCCCATCTAAACTTTAAACAAAAAAAACACATTCCAACGATTCTGTATGATTTTGCAATGCAGCTCTGTGAGTGACAGGTGACAACAAGAGTGGCCCCAATGAATAAAACAATCTTTGTCAACACAGTTCAATTATCGTCTGTCGAGATACTTTACGGACAGGAATTCCATCAATCACTTTATTAAGAAATGACAAGTGTGTGTAAAAATGTGAAGTGCTCCCCCTCTGTCCAACATATGTAATAACAAGTGTGTGTAAGGAATTCAAATGCGCCTATATATGTATATAGAGACACACTGTAATAACTTGAAGTAAATAATGAAGGAACAATGACAATTACGACACTATTAACTAAACCAGGGGTCGGCAACCCAAAATGTTGAAGGAGCCATATTGGACCAAAAATACAAAAAAAAATCTGTCTGGAGCAGCAAAAAATTAAAAGCCATATTACAAACAGATAGTGTGTCATGAGATATAAATTGAATTAAGATGACTTAAAGGAAACTAAATGACCGAAAATATACCTACAAATGAGGAATAATGATGCAATATGTACATATAGCTAGCCTAAATAGCATGTTAGCATCGATTAGCTTGCAGTCATGCAGTGACCAATATGCCTGATTAGCACTCCACACAAGTCAATAACATCAACAAAGCTCACCTTTGTGCATTTACGCACAACGTTAAAAGTTTGGTGGACAAAATGAGACAGAAAAAGAAGTGGCATAAAACACGTGTTAGAAAGTCGGAGAAAGTTATAAATGTAAACAAACTACGGTGAGTTCAAGGACCGCCAAAATTAGTAGTACAAAACGGCGCTCACCAAATACTCGAATCAATTAAGCATGTTTAATACAAACAGTGTGCTTTATAACAATTAGGGAGGTTTGTGTCATGTTTGTCCTCCTACAGAAACCATATTAAAACAAAAAATATTTTTTTTCCCCCTCATCTTTTTCCATTTTTTTGAAAAAGCTCCAGAGAGCCACTAGGGCGGCGCTAAAGAGCCGCATGCGGCTCTAGAGCCGCGGGTTGCCGATCCGTGAACTAAACGCTTACCTTTTCTATATTTGCATAGTATGTATATATTACTAATGTTGTAAATACAACTCTTTATATATCTACAAAGGGTGGTCCTAAAGAGGTTGGTATTTTTCAGAGATCTCAAGAAGGTAACAAATACAATAATGTGTGCGCGCGTGTGTGTGTGTGTGTGTGTGTGTGTGTGTGTGTGTGTGTGTGTGTGTGTGTGTGTGTGTGTGTGCGTGTGCGTGTGCGTGTGTGTGTGTCTCACAGAAGGCCTCTCTTAACTGTGTGGCGGACAGATTTATTGATCGGCTAAGAGATGGTGAAAACACCCACTTACTACTCCCAACCCCACCACCATAAACACAACACACACACACATACACACCTTTCCAACGCAGTCTGATCTTGTCATCGCCGCTATGCACGATACGCTTGAATGCATCTTGCTCCCGACACCATAATCTCAGATCAAACAGATGCAACATACCAACAGTGCACATACTGTTCATATTAGCATATTACTATAGTGATGCACACACATACACACACACACACACACACACTAACACAGTCACAGCAGGCAACAGTAACGCATCACTAACCACTATGCCCCCTCCTTTGATTGCGACAGTTACTCAATACATGAATTCGTACGAGTACACAATCGCCGCCGACTACTTAACACAGAGGCTGAGCTTCGGCAGCATATTTGCAGACCGCATCCCTCCTCGTGGTCAGAAAAAGGTCTAATTGCCTCCAAAGGCTCCTCTATTGTGCCCACATGACAATGATAAGTCATGTGTGCAGAGCCTCTTGAACTAAACAACAAACCACAGCAATACCACTGAGGGGAAATAAACTAAACCGAGCTGTGTGTGTGTCCTCCTGCACACCATTGATGGACAAACACACACACACACACACACACACACACACACACACATGCACATTAATGCTGTAGCACAGCATGGTCTTTTCGCGTCCCTAATGGGAAAGGATCAGCTTCGGCGTGGTCAGCTAACACACACGATTCGGTGCAAAATCCGCAATGACACGCACAACAACGGCGCAGGGGTAGGGGACACAAAGAATTGCTCTGGCGACATCCAGTGGACACATTCAGAAACAGCACATTCAAAAATCTCAGCTCATTTTTATACTTAGTAAACTCATCTCGTGGGCCGGAGGAAACCTGTCGGCGGGTCTGATTCGGCCCGCGGGGCCGTACCTTTGACAACCCTGGTCTAAGGTAAAAGTGATTTTTCAAACCAAAAAAATGGGGAGAACATTACTCCCACAGTCTGCTGAACCACACAAATAAACAAACTACAGTAGGAAGAGGATTCATATGACCCCATGTTTACCTGACACGTGAAACATGACAAATTGGGAAGTTGCGATATCCAATTTAGCTGCCAGAAGGCAGCAGTGTTGAATACACTATATTGCCAAAAGTATTTGGTCATCCGCCTTGACTCACATACAAACTTGAAGTGCCATCCCATTCCTAACCCATAGGGTTCAATATGATGTTGGTCCACCTTTTGCAGCTATTACAGCCTTGTGGACAGCCTTCCCAGAAGGCTGTCCACAAGGTTGCTGAGTGTGTTTATAGGAATTGTCGACCATTCTTCCAAAAACAATTCTCAGCGTGTCATCCCGGACGAGCCCCCAGATTGTTGCGTTTGGACCAGTTGTTCCTCCCAGGGAATTCAAGTTGCTGGCCACTCCCAAGCTCTTTATAACAGTACAGCTGAGTAGAAGAACCACCAGAGACAGAATAGGTATTTTGTAATTTTATCTCCAAAGCTTTGGAAATATAATGAGACCAGTCCAGCATAGAACATTCAATCGCGCAGCTAAGATGGTCTGATCTAAAATATGGAAACCTTCTCTTCTATAAAGTGTCTCTCCCTCCCACCCTTGTTGTCTTGTCTCTCTTTCCAGCCCAAACACATGCCCATTGTCCTACTCAGCTGGACACAGGAACAGATAAGGAAAAGGAGTATCTCTCCTCCTTACATTCCAAAGTCAAGGTTAGCACACATTACTTGCAGACAACCAAAAGACCACAATTGGAAGAAGAACACTAGCTGTTTTGTAATATGATTTTGAAAATAAAGAAGTAACACTTAAATACGGATATATGTAAATATCTGCCTCCGACAGGTCCCACACTGATTTTGGTCAAGTCTCTGTTCTAATTCATCCCAAAGGTGTTCTATCTGGTTCAGGTCAGGACTCAGGCAGACCAGTCAAGTTCATCCACGACAGACTCTGTCATCCATGTCTTTATGGACCTTGCTTTCATCGTCATGTTGGTGATGTAGGGCTTAGATGCAGCTGCTCGGCCGTGGAAACCCCTTCTGCGAAGCTCTCTGCGTACTGTATGTGGGCTAATTGGCAGGTCACATGAAGTTTGGAGCTCTGGAGCAACTGACTTTGCAGAAAGTCGGCGACCTCTTTGCACTATGCACTTCAGCATCCGCTGACCCCTCTCTGTCAGTATACGTGGCCTACCACTTCGTGGCTGAGTTGCTGTTGTTCCCAAACTCTTCCATTTCCGTATAATAAAGCCGACAGTTGACTTTGGAATATTTAAGAGCCAGGAAATGTCACGACTGGATTCGTTGCACAGGTGGCATCCTATGACAGTTCCACGCTGGAAATCACTGAGAACGGCCCATTCTTTCACAAATGTTTGTCGAAACAGTCTCCATGCCTAAGTGCTTGATTGTATACACCTGTGGCCGGGCCAAGTGATTAGGACACCTGATTCTGATCATTTGGATGGGTGGCCAAATACTTTTGGCAATATAGTGTATCTTAAAATGTGTTTTGTGGCAATTCCAACATTGACCACAGCGTCAGTTGCGATGTAGAGTGGCACTTTCCTTCATTTTCAGCAGACTGCATTTGAAAATGATTAACCGCCCCTCTTCCCAAGATCCACCCAGGAATAGGGCCATATTAATCCCTTCCCTGCTGTATGTTGAATGAGCCACACAACCAGTCGATGCAATCCATTTGCGACAACTGAAGCTGAACCCGGTCTGATTTCCCATGCAAAACGATACCATTTAAAAGCATGTTGAGATCATTCCCTACAAAAAAACAACAGCAGGTCCGCCAGCAAATGAAAAGGATATGGACTGGAAACCATACGGATGCACCAGCTGCGGGGACAGGTGGTCTGCTTGAGGCAGAAGAAGACCACGGGCGCCAGCTCGGGGAAGGGCACCACCAGCGTACTCAGGTCACTGCCGATGCTGGCGTCATCACACGGACCCACTTCCTCGATGATGTCATCCGCTTGCGCCGAGCCGTAGTCCTCGCGCTGCCCCGGCGGCACAGGACACTCCTCGCTCATCATGGCGACCCAACCGAGCTCTGAAAGAGAAGATACGTACGTGTGAGTTCACAGTGGGGATTCTTACGTGGCTTGAGAAGTGTTCTTTAGTAAGCTATTGTGTTTAGGGATGTCGATAAATGCTTTAAAATGTAATATCGGAAATGATCGGTATCGGTTTCAAAAAGTAAAATGTATGACTTTTTAAAACGCCGCTGTGTACACGGACAAAGGGAGAAGTACAGAGCGCCAATAAACCTTGAAGGCACTGCCTTTGCGTGCCGGCCCAATCACATAATATCTACGGCTTTTCACACACTCACAAGTGAATGCAAGCATACTTGGTCAACAGCCATACAGGTCACACTGAGGGTGGCCGCATAAACAACTTTAACACTGCTACAAATATGTGCCCCACTGTGAATCCACACCAAACAAGAATGACAAACACATTTTGGGAGAACATCCGCACCGTAACACAACATAAACACAACAGAACAAATACCCAGAACCCCTTGCAGCACTAACTCTTCCGGGACGCTACAATATACACCCCCCGCTACCCCCTAACCCCCCCCTCAACCCTGCCCACCTCAACCTCCTCATGCTCTCTCAGGGAGAGCATGTCCCAAATTCGAAGCTGCTGTTTTGAGGTATGTTAAAAAAAATAATGCACTTTGTGACTTCAATAATAAATATGGCAGTGCCATGGTGGAATTTTTTTCCATAATTTGAGGTGAAGTTGTTCTCTTATTATGGAAAACCTTGTTACATTGTTTAATGCATCCAGCGGGGCATCACATCAAAATTAGGCATAATAATGTGTTAATTCCACAACTGTATATATCGGTATCGGTTGATATCGGTATCGGTAATTAAGAGTTGGACAATATCGGATATCGGCAAAAAAGCCATTATCGGACATCTCTAATTGTGTTGATAGTGGTTTCATTAGCGTTACCGTCGTATACTATGTTGCCAAAAGTATTTGGCCACCTGCCTTTACTCACAAACAGTATGAACTTGAAGTGCCATCCCATGGAATTGTCCAAAATGTTTTGGTATCCTGGAGCATTCAAAGTTCCTTTCACTAGAACTAGGGGGCCAAGCCCAACTCCTGGAAAAACAACCCCACACCATAATTCCTCCTCCACCAAATCTCACACTCGGCACAATGCAGTCCGAAATGTAACGTTCTCCTGGCAACCTCTAAACCCAGACTCGTCAATCAGATTGCCAGATGGAAAAGCGTCATTCATCACTCCAGAGAAGGCGTCTCCACTGCTCTAGAGTCCAGTGGTGACGTGCTTTACACCACTGCATCAGACACTTGGACTTGATGATGTATGGCTTAGATCAGACCCGGACAAATTAAGGCCCGGGGGCCGAATGCGGCCCGATAAGCTCTTCTAACTGGCCTGCCGGACGTTCCCAAATCATTTTTATAGATCGTTAAGATGGAAAGTGTAGCTGCCATTATGATGTGCAGTGATGTTTTCCAATGACCGTAAGTCTTCAACTATACAAAGTATTTCAATGGTTGGAATCTGCGCTTTTGCATGATATAGTAGTTACTATGGTAATCTAATTAGTTACTATGGTAATCTAAATCACAGCAGCTCAGACGAGGCACCAAGCGGTGTGGGTGGGGAGCGTTTCCACAGAGGCCAGCCTGAAATGCGGGTGTCAGGGACAGACGCGGAAGGAGATTTTTACAACAAAGTTCTAAAGCTTAGTGATATATCAGATATATCAGATTGTAGGTGAGTTTTTTTACCCTTCGCGTTCAGATTTTGCTGTGTTTGTTGCATTTTTGTTGCGTTTTGCTTGATGTCAATGGAGAGGGGGTGCCAATATTCAGTGTTTTTTTCTTCATAGTTAATATTGTAACATTCTTTATTTTCATGTACATTCTTGGTGTCCCATTCAGTAAAAAAAAATTAAATTCCATTCTGTTTTTTAAGGTGGTCTGTCACAACGTTTTTAGCATTCAATCAGACATTAATGTGCGATTTTGTATTAGTGTTCTTAAAAATAGATATACCGGCCCCCAGACAAATGTTTTTCTCTAAATTTGCCTGGCCTTGCTTAGATGTACCTGCTCAGCCATGGAAACCCATTCCATGAAGCACTCTGCGTACTGTACGTGGGCTAATTGGAAGGCCACATGAAGTTTGGAGCTCTGTAGCAACTGACTGTGCAGAAAGTATTTGCACTATGCGCTTCAGCATCCGCCGACTGGAACTAAGGGGCCAACTCCTAAAAAACCACCCCACACCATAATTCCTCCTCCACCAAATTTCACACTCTGCACAATGCAGTCCGAAACGTACCGTTCTCCTGGCAACCTCCAAAACCAGACTGGTCCATCACATTGCCAGATGGAAAAGTGTGATTTGTTTCTCCAGAGAAGGCGTCTCCACTGCTCTAGAGTCCAGTGGCGACGTGCTTTACACCACTGCATCCGACGCTTTGCATTGGGCTTGGTGATGTATGGCTCAGATGCAGCTGCTTGGCCATGGAAACCCATTCCATGAAGCTCTCTGCGTACTGTACGTGGGCTAATTGGAAGGTCACATGAAGTTTGGAGCTCTGTAGCAACTGACTGTGCAGAAAGTCTTTGCATTATGCACTTCAGCATCCCTCTCTGTCAGTTTACGTGGCCTACCACTTCGGGACTAAGTTGCTGTTGTTCCCAAACTCTTCACTTTTCTTATAATAAAGTTGACTTTGGAATATTTAAGAGCCAGGAAATTTCACGACTGGATTTGTTGCACAGGTGGCATCCTATGACAGTTCCACGCTGGAAATCAGTGAGAGTGGCCCATTTTTTCACAAATGTTTGCAGAAACAGTCTCCATGCCTAAGTGCTTGATTTTATACACCGGGCCAAGTGATTAGGACACCCGATTCTCATCATTTGGATGTGTGGCCAAATACTTTCTGCACTATAGTGTATCAGCCGCAGTTGCAAATTAGGAAATGCACATAATGGGATTAATGACTTAAATAGTGCAAAAAAATGAAAAAGACAGACAAAAAAAGACAGCTTTTGGATTTGTTTTGCTCTTCTCGCCGTCTAAACTTCAAACCTGCCAGCCAACATGCAAGTCAGTCCACAGCAGCTGAAGAGCTTGAGTAAATGCAAAATAACATATTGAGCTTGGGAGTCCTCTTGCTTTTAACTTGCAGCCAAATGAGGCAGCCAGCATGGAGGCAAGCCAAGCTGGACACATAAATACACACGTACACACACACGCACACACACACGATGCTAGTTTTGCATTCGAGTGTTGGAAGCCTCAGCAGAGGAACTTCTCTCCGTGATCATTTTAGGGAGCCTGATCACGTGTGAATGATCATCGTCAGTAATTACCACACCGTGGATATGCATGTGTGCAAACAAGTAGGTGTGTGTATGGGGTAAATCCTTCTACGGCAGGATTAAGGGCCCGTGGAGGGAGAGGCTTTGTTTTTATAGGATAATTATATTAAAGGCTATTTCTTAGAATGGAAGAAAATAGGACAGCCGTGCTAGAATAGCTTGTATGTAATCCTCCGACAAGATGCTCATTCAGAAGATTAAAAAAATAAAATGATTCGGCGGCCATAAACACAACTCTCACAGCCTCAATATTGTTATCTCATAAAAAAACAAAAAAAACATTTTTTTGTCTGTGAACGTGGCACAGAAACAGCAGAAAAAAGCTTTGATCTATGTTTATTGGAGGGAATCAACACTAAAAAGATTGTGCAGAATATCACAAATCATGAATTTTTATTTTTTCTAACATTTGTATAAGTTCAAAAAAAGGGTGGGTTAAAATATTTTAAAGAGCAAATGAATGCATTAAAAATAATCTTGTTTCCGTACATCATACAATGCCAAAAAAAAACATAGGGGATTTTGACCTATATCTTAAAATAGTGTTATTGTACTATTTGTGGCAGTATAGTATTACTATAAAGTAGGGGTTGTACAGTATCCTGGTATTAGTATAGTACCGCGATACGAATGAAACATATTCGGTACTATACCGCCTCTGAAACGTACCGGTCCCCAACCCCCCTGCACCCCCGTCGTCGTCACGTCGGGTCATTGCTGGTTTACGAGCAGAGGAGCATGTTCGGCAGCGCACAATCACGGAGTACTTACAAGCAGACACAGTATGTGGACAGAAAAAGGAGAACGAACACATTTTGGCTTAAAAACAAAAGATAAAGTTATAACACTGAAACGCCCTCAGGAAGAGGTACTTTAAGACATGGCTAACTAGCTAAAGTTCAGCCGCAGTCGGCAGTATTTTAGCTACTTCAAGTATCATCCCTGCAGGACGAGGAATAGCTAAACATGCTTTACTACACACTGTAGCTCACCGGCGTCAAATTGTAAACAAACAAACTGTAATGATACCAAGTACAAGAGTGTATCTAGTTGATACTACTATGATTACATCGATGTTTTTTTGGCATCACAACATCTTCTTTCGTTTTTTAAAAATGTATATAATGTTTATAAACTCAGGAAATATGTCCCTGGACACATGAGGACTTTGAATATGACCAATGTATGATCCTGTAACTACTTGGTATCGGATTGATACCCAAATTTGTGATATCATCCAAAACTAATGTAAAGTATCCAAACAACAGAAGAATAAGTGATTATTACATTTTAACAGAAGTGTAGGTATAACATTTTAAAAGAGAAAGTAAGCAGATATTAGCAGTAAATAAACAAATAGATAAGTAATTCATTTTCTACCACTTGTCCTTAATAATTTTGACAAAACAGTAAAATGGAAAATTACACAATATGTTACTGTATATGTCAGCAGACTAAATTAGGAGCCTTTGTTTGTTTACTTAATACTAAAAGACAAGTTGTCGTGTATGTTCACTATTTTATTTGAGGACAAACTTGCAATAAGAAACATATGGTTAATGTACCGTCAGATTTTTTGTTAAAATAAAGCCAATAATGCAATTTTTTGTGGTGCCCTTTATTTAGAAAAGTACCGAAAAGTATTGAAATAATTTTGCTACCAGAACCAAAATATTGGTATCGGGACAAGACTAGTATAAAGCAAAAAGGAAATAAAAGTAAAAGTATAAAAAAAAAAATTAAAAATAAAATCAAAGGGAATAAGCGGTAGAAAATGGATGGATGGATGGATAAATAAAAAAAAAAAATAAAAAAAAAAAATATATATATATATATATATATATATATATAAATGATAAATGGGTTATACTTGTATAGCGCTTTTCTACCTTCAAGGTACTCAAAGCGCTTTGACAGTACCACATTCACCCATTCACACACTGATGGCGGGAGCTGCCATGTATATATATATATATATATATATATATATATATTATTACACATATATCTTTGTGGTAATATAATCAATATTATTACAGAAATAATACGTTTATAAAACAGATACATCAATGTATAAATTCATTTAAAAATAATACTTCCATCCATCCATCCATTTTCTACCGCTTATTCCCTTTGGGGTCGCGGGGGGCGCTGGAGCCTATCTCAGCTACAATCGGGCGGAAGGCGGGGTACACCCTGGACAAGTCGCCACCTCATCGCAAAATAATACTTATAACAAATTTAAAGTGAGGGCAACTGTGCAGAATATCAGTTATTTTGGAACTCATACACCAGTATTATTTGTTTTTGTATACAAAAGTGTTGTATACATGGGAAATGGTCTGTATTCATATAGCACTTTATTATACCTGGAATGATACCCATAGCGCTTTACATTATGCATCACATTCACCCATTCACACACTGCCATGAAAGGCATTAACCACGACTCAGGACAGCCGTGACTAGGATGGTGGAAGCTGGAAGCTAACCTTAAAAAACCCTCAAGTTTGCTGGCACGTCAGCTCTTCCATCTGCGCCACGCCGCCCCATATATGTATATTTCAACCAAGAACATGTGTATATTAATTTCGCATCTTAACATGCATATAAAGCACAGGATTCCAAAAACTGCTTCCAATCGCACTGGATCACACCCTTGCATGTTTTATGTAACCTAGTAAGTGCAAATGGTTTATAGATTATATTTTAATGACTTGCACTCTTTTGCATTTGCAGTCCTTCTGAGATCGGCAGATTGTTTTAAAATATTCATTTTTTAACAAAGTGTACATCTGGATCTTTAGTTTTAAAAAAAAGAAAGCATAATAATAAAACATATAGTGGTTCCATTCTGCTTTGTAGTTCCCACGAGAAAGACTGAGCCTGTAAAATGGAACTGGCAAAAATCTAGCAGACAAGGCAAATCTGGGTCAAAGTAATATGTAAATGTCTTTACTATGTAGCAGAGGTGTGGACTCGAGTCACATGACTTGGACTCGAGTCAGACTCGAGTCATGAATTTGATGACTTTAGACTCGACTTGACAAAATGTAAAAAGACTTGCAACTCGACTTAGACTTTAACATCAATGACTTGTGACTTCACTTGGACTTGAGCCTTTTGAATTGACATGACTTGACATGACTTGCTACTTTCCCCAAAACCCAAAGATGAAAAAGTTATTCGGGAGCGCTCCGTCTTTTTCATTGTGTACTTGTCTATCAGCGTTGCGTGTGTCAGCTGGTGTGGTTTCAGTACAACAGCCAATCAAATTAGATCTACTTTGTTTTCATCACACAGCATTCATCCAATCAAATTGCAGGACAACCAACGAAGAAGACATGTCCAAACCACACGCCAGTGAACAAAAAATGATACCTAAAATAATTTTGTTTGGGTATAAAAATTACGAGGTGGTCAACACAAAACGGTTTGCAGTATGCAACACATGCGGTTCGAAAATGACTGATGGAGAGGCAACAACTTCCAACTTCGTCCGGCATTTGAAGTTGCACAAAGAACGGTAAGTTTTGAATGTAAGATAACGTTTATTGGCTAAGTAACGTGACTTTTATTTGCTGTGTAGTTAAATCGGTGAGGCTGTAAACTCACTGCTAACGTTATAACGTTATTGCAAACACGGGAATCTGTTGCAGTTCACTACCTTATTCATACTTTTTGTTCAGTGATTTTTTTTAAGCAGGGTTACGTTAGTCAATATATCACACGTAACGTTAGACGGCGGTCAGCAGCACCGCGTATTTTAGCCACCTAAAAAAAGACAAAAATAGTAAAATAAAGGTCAGTTAAAATGTATACTATATTATGAATATGTGTACCGTTTTAGCTAGCTTTCTGACATACTGTTGGTTGTTTACCTCAGTGGTCCCCAACCACCGGGCCGCGGCCCGGTACTGGTCCGTGGATCGATTGGTATCGGGCCGCACAAGAAATATTATTTTTTTTTCTCTTTTTTTAATTAAATCAACATAAAAAACACAAGATACACTTACAAGTAGTGCACCAACCCAAAACAACTCTCTCCCCCCTTTTGTTCTGGGCATTGAACATGAAGACTCTTCCTTCACTGTTCCGAGTGGCCATGAGAGTCTTGGTAGTGCCTGCCTCCAGTGCTCCAGTGGAGCGAGTTTTCAGCCATGGTGGCATCCTACTACGCCCCCATCGTGCACAAATGACTGACAGACTCTTGGCTAATTTGGTCTTTTGCAAATGCAATGCAGCATAGGGTCCTGACATATAAAAAGTACAACTTTTTTGTTATGTTCACGTATATGTCATGTTTTTTCAATGTTAACACTTTTGTACAAATAAGTACATTTGCACTTTATTTTTCAATGTGTTTGTTCTGTAAAGGAATGAGTTAATGTTTAAAATGACAGGTTAATAGTGCTATTATAAAGTGCAATGTCAGCACAATTTTCTTTCCTGCAATTTAAAATGCACTTGTTTTAATAAATAAATACAGCGTTTGAAAAGCATACACAATCTGTGTTAATATATTAGTCTGTGGTTAAAAGGACTTGAAAGGACTCGAAACTCAAAATGCAGGACTTGGGACTTGACTTGAGACTTTCCAGTCTTGACTTTGGACTTGACTCGGGGCTTGCCTGTCTTGACTCGGGACTTGATAATAAATGTATATAAACAAGGTAGTAAACATTGTTTGTACCTGACAAGTTCACTATTGAGGCTTTTATAGACAAACCTTGTTTTTACCTAAAGTCGTGGTCAAAAGTTTACATACACTTGTAAAGAACATAATGTCGTGGCTGTCTTGAGTTTCCAATACTTTCTACAACTCTTATTTTTTTGCGATAGAGTGATTGGAGCACATACTTGTTAGTCACAAAAAACATTCATAAAGTTTGATTCTTTTATGAACATTCATGAAGTTTGGTTATTTTATGAATTTATTATGGGTCTACTGAAAATGTGACCAAATCTGGTGGGTCAAAAGTATACATACAGCAATGTTAATATTTGGTTAGAAATTCCCTCCAGAAGGTCTTATCTTTGTCCATGTGATGTCAGATGAAAGAAAAATTGAGCTGTTTGGAGGGGAAAAGGTGAGGCCTTTAATCCCAGGACCACCATTCATACCGTCAAGCATGGTGGTGGTAGTAATATGCTCTGGGCCCGTTTTGCTGCCAATAGAACTGGTGCTTTACAGAGAGTAAATGGGATGATGAAAAACGAGGATTACCTCCAAATTTTTCAGGACAACCTAAAATCATCAGCCCGGAGGTTGGGTCTTGGGCGCAGTTGGGTGTTCCAACAGGACAATGACTCCAAATACACGTTAACATTGGTAAAGGAATGGCTAAATCAGGTTAGAATTAAGGTTTTAGAATGGCCTTCCCAAAGTCCTGACTTAAACGTGTGGACAATGCTGAAGAAACAAGTTTATGTCAGAAAACCAACAAATTTAGCTGAACTGCACCAATTTTGTCAAGAGGAGTGGTCAAAAGTTCAACCAGAAGCTTGTGGATGGCTACCAAAAGCGCCTTTTTGCAGTGAAACTTGCCAAGGGACATGTAACCAAATAATAACATTGCTGTATGTATACTTTTGACCCAGCAGATTTGGTCACATTTTCAGTAGACCCATAATAAATTCATAAAAGAACCAAACTTCATGAATGTTTTTTGTGACCAACAAGTATGTGCTCCAATCACTCTATCACAAAAAAATAAGCGTTGTAGAAATTTTGGGAAATTCAAGACAGTATGTCCTTTACAAGTGTATGTAAACTTTTGACCACGACTGCATATGTCTTCAAGTATAGTGATATTAAATGTGCATGTGTGAATGTGATGGATACACACACACAAACACTCTTGAATTAACACCTTTAAACTATCATAGTAGATACACTGTCAACGTCTTTTCCGCAGTGTGAGAAAATGTGATAAACCACATTGAAACCCCACCACCCACCCACACTCACTCACACACACACACACACACACACACACACACACACACACACACACACACACACACACACACACACACACACACACACACACACACACACACACACACACACTCTTGTATTCAACTCTTATTGAGACCGCCAAAAATACATACCGCTTTAGGACCAGCCTTTTTAGATATATAAAGATTTGTATTTACAACATTAATAATATATACATACTAGGCCAGGGGTCGGCAACCCAAAATGTTGAAAGAGCCATATTGGACCAAAAATACAAAAACACATCTGTCTGGAGCCGTAAAAAATTAAAAGCCATATTACATACAGATAGTGTGTCATGAGATATAAATTGAATTAAGATGACTCAAAGGAAACTAAATGAGCTAAAATATACCTACAAATGAGGCATAATGATGCAATATGTACATATAGCTAGCCTAAATAGCATGTTAGCATCGATTAGCTTGCAGTCATGCAGTGACCAAATATGCCTGATTAGCACTCCACACAAGTCAAAAACATCAACAAAACTCACCTTTGTGGATTCATGCACAACGTTTAAAGCTTGGTGGACAAAATGAGACAGAAAAAATGTGGCATAAAACATGTCCTAGAAAGTCGGAGAAGGTTATACATGTAAACAAACTACGGGAAGTTCAAGGACCGCCAAAATGAGTAGGACAAAACGGCGCTCGCCAAATACTGGAATCAGTGAAGCATGTTTAATATAAACAGTGTGCTTTATAACAATTAGGGAGGTTTGTGTCATGTTTGTCCTCCTACAGAAACCATATTAAAACAAAAAATATATATTTTTCCTCTCATCTTTTTCCATTTTTCATACATTTTTGAAAAAGCTCCAGAGAGCCACTAGGGCGGCGCTAAAGAGCTCTAGAGCCGTGGGTTGCCGACCCCTGTACTAGGCAAACATTAAACAAGCTTGTAATGAAAAATTAGTTGGAATTTCACAAGAAAAAGGTCACAATTTCACAAGAAAAACTTAGAATTTTGGCAGTATTAATAATAAAAGTTAATTTTACTCAACGCAAGTCAAAATATTACAAGACATTTGTTCAATATTATGATAAAAGTTGGAATTTTACTCAATAACAGTCGCAGTTTTACAAGAAAAGCTTAACGTTTTGGCAATTTTATGAAATAGTCGTAATTTTACTCGACAAAAGTCACAATTTTTATAAGAAAACTTTAACATTTTGGCAATATTATAATAATCGCAATTTTACCTGGCAAAATGATGACAAAGGTCATCATTTTATTTAAAAAATGTCACTATTTTAAAAGAACAACAAACAAATTGGCAATATTGTGATAAAAGTCAGAATTTTATATGACAAATGTGGCCATTTTGCTTTAAATGTAATAATTTTACATTAAAAAAGTAGTAATTATATGATAACATTTTGCAATATTACAGAAACAGAAAGAATATGAGAAATGGTTCTCAAATTTATAAGAACAAAGTTCATACTTGCCAACCTTGAGACCTCCAATTTCGGGAGGTGGGGGGTGGGGGGTGGGTGCGGGGGGCGTGGTTAGGGCGGGGGCGTGGTTGGGGGCGTGGTTAAGAGGGGAGGAGTATATTTACAGCTAGAATTCACCAAGTCAAGTATTTCAAATATATATATATATATATATATATATATATATATATATATATATATATATATATACATATACATATATATATATACATATATATATATATCCCCACGACCGAGAAGGGAATAAGCGGTAGAAAATGGATGGATGGATATATATATATATATATATTTGAAATACTTGACTGAGATAGGCTCCAGCGCCCCCCGCGACCCCAAAAGGGAATAAGCGGTAGAAAATGGATGGATGGATGGACTTTCAGTGAATTCTAGCTATATATATTTCAGTGAATTCTAGCTATATATATATATATATATATATATATATATATATATATAAAAGAAATACTTGAATTTCAGTGTTCATTTATTTACACATATACACACACATAACACTCATCTACTCATTGTTGAGTTAAGGGTTGAATTGTCCATCCTTGTTCTATTCTCTGTCACTATCTTTCTAACCATGCTGAACACCCTCTCTGATTATGCATTGCTGTGTGGCACGCACAAAAGTGCTTTCATCAAATGCACTAGATGGCAGTATTGTCCTGTTTAAGAGTGTCACAACATTGCTGTTTACGGCAGACAAACTGCTTTACTGTAGACGTTCTTTATATTGTAGCGTCCCGGAAGAGTTGGTGTTGCAAGGGGTTGTGGGTATTGGTTCTGTTGTGTTTATGTTGTGTTGCGGTGCGGATGTTCTCCAGAAATGTGTTTGTCGTTCTTGTTTGGTGTGGATTCACAGTGTGGTGCATGTTTGTGAATGTTGATGTTGTTTTATAGGGCCACCCTCAGTGTGATAGGTGTGGCTGTTGACTAAGTATGCTTTGCGTTCACTTGTGTGTGTGTGTGTGTGTGTTTTTGAAATTGACGTGATCATTAAAAGTACAAATGATCGCACATTGCGTCAGCAATTCTTGACTTCTTCAAGGAAAGACGTTTGTCAAACCCATCCAACGCTACATTGGTGTCAGAAGTGGGATGGCTTTCTCAAAGAAGCTTGAAGATCTTATCAAGTGCTGGGAGAATGCACTTCCGGATGAAGACCACCTGCCTCGTCACCAGGAAGAGGAAAGGAACAAGCGCCGCCCTGGTGGATTGGAGGCTCAACTACCTCATCAACAAGTAAATGAGAGGAACCTGCGCCGCCCTAGTGGACGGGAGGCTCATCCATTTGGAGGAAGAATGGAAGCTCAAAATGATGGGATAAGATTGGAAGTTCAGCCAGATGGAAGAAGTGCGCCTCGTGTGGGAAGGAGTGCCTGCCGAAGAAGTGCCTCTCCTGCGGTGATGGTGGACACAAATTCCCTGCGAGATGACTACAGGCCAAGCATCGCCACACCAAAGCTTCCTCACTATAGTGGAGAAGGCTCTATTGAATCCTTCCTTCTCCAGGTCCAGCTAGCAGCACGTTTGAATGGCTGGTCTGATGTGGCAACCGCAGGGCATGTGGCGCTGTCCCTGGAAGGCCCAGCCCTACAGTGTTTGGTCGATTTACAAGAGGAGGAATTGGCTGATTGGGGGGCCATGCGTGAGGCTCTTCAACGACGTTACGGTCGACCAATTCATGCAGACGAAGCACGAGAGCAGCTGTACAAGCGGCGACGCCTTTTGGGAGAAAGTCTCAGAGCTTATGCTGCCGACCTTCGCTGTCTGGTGCGAAGGGGCCACCCAGCGTTTCCAGAAGTATTACAGGAAGAGCTCACCGTGCAAGCCTTTGTCCGTGGTCTACAGCCTGAACGACTTCGGGAACATCTCAGACTGTTTGCTAAACACTCTCTCTCTGCCGCATTGACTGAAGCCGAACGTGTGGAGCACGTTCTGTGTCCAGATGGCCGCTGTGATGTTCCGCGAGTCCGCCAGGCTGGATGGGACGGGACAGAACGAGAGGGAGCCGACCAAGTGACTGCAACGCCACGGCCACGCTCCTCCCGGAGAAGGCAGACCGAAGTGAACTGTTACCGCTGCGGTGTCCCTGGCCACATTGCAAGACACTGTCCAGCCCTTGCCCCCATTGATGTTGCCGCTGAGGCGTCGTCAAACTAGAGAGGGGTGTCAGTGTCGGGGAACTGACACCCGGGATGGTTTCCACAGTACCCGAATGTGATGCACAGCGCCTGGGCCGCCTGGGCAGGGCCCGGGGGCTATACCTGGAATGTGAGCTTGATGGAACAGTCTGCAGAGCCCTGGTTGACACGGGGTCCACTATCTCCATCATCCGGCCGGGAGTCCTTCCCCACTTGCAACACAGCTTGCCATCAGGCTGGACTAACACCAACGCCCGAATTACAACCGTCACAGGGAGCAAGGCTGCCATGCTGGGCAAAGGGACAGTGTGCATTAAGGTGGCGGGTCAAGAGAGACGACATCCATTCTGGCTGGCCAACATTCAAGACCCCTGTATTGTTGGGCTTGACCTGTTGGAGATGTGGAGAGCTGTGGTCGATGTGCCTAGGGCCATGCTTCATCTTGGTGAGAAAACAGTTTCCCTCCAGGGTACTGATGAGCCAGGCGCCTGCAGAGTGACAGCCCCCACAGAGCCATCCGCGGCTACGGCCTTCATGGTGGACCAGAAGAAGTCTCACCCTAACCCTTCTACTAATAGGCCGCCTACTATAGAGACCCAGCAGGCTATTGCAGAACTGTTTGAGCGAAGCAGTCAAGGCCTGGATACCACCCAGCAGGAGCGACTGAAAAGCTTACTGAATGCCTTCCAAGACATTTTTGCAGCGAAAGATGAAGACTGCATGCACACCAGTCTCGTACTCCACGACATCGACACAGGAGACGCACGACCAATCCGGCTACACCCACGCCGTCTGCCCCTTGCCAAACGAGTGGCTGCCCAAGAGAAAATCGAGGAGATGCGCCAGGCGGGCGTCATCGAGCCCTCCAGCAGTCCATGGGCAGCACCCGCAGTTCTGGTCAAGAAGAAGGACGGCTCGTGGCGGTTCTGCGTCGACTACAGACGGCTCAACGATGTAACACGCAAGGACTCCTACCCGTTGCCGCGCATAGATGATACGCTGGACTACATCACTGGCTCCTCCTGGTTCAGCTCCCTGGATCTCCGCAGTGGCTATTGGCAGGTGGAGTTGGCCGCCGAAGCTCGACCAAAGACAGCGTTCACAATAGGTCAAGGACTCTGGCAGTTCAAGGTGATGCCGTTCGGGCTTTGCAACGCACCTGCCACGTTTGAGCGGTTGATGGAGAGAGTGCTGGCATCCATCCCCCGTGATCGCTGTGTGGTGTACCTGGATGACCTCCTGGTGCATGCTTCAGGATTTAAGGGGGCTCTACAGAACCTCCAGCATGTGTTCCAGGCCATTCGTCAGGCTGGGCTGCGATTGAATCCCAAAAAGTGCCATTTGCTTCGGCGTGAAGTTTCCTTCCTGGGGCATGTCGTCAGTGGGCAAGGTCTTGCCACTGATCCAGCCAAAGTTGCCACTGTCCGTAACTGGCCGGCGCCAAGGGATGTTAAAGAGTTGCGGAGTTTCTTGGGACTGGCATCCTATTACCGGAGATTTATCAAGGACTTTGCAACCATTGCTGGCCCCTTGCACCAGCTTACACACAAGGGACAGTTATTTGAATGGACTGACAGCTGCAATGAGGCCTTTGCACAGCTGCGAGAGGCCTTGGTCCGAGCCCCAGTGTTGGCCTACCCAGACCCCAGCCGACCTTTCGTGGTTGATACAGATGCCAGTGATGTCGGCGTGGGGGTTGTGCTGTCACAGGAAGGGAATCACGGTGAGCAGGTTGTGGCCTTTTACAGTCGGGGGCTGAGCAAGCCAGAGCGGAACTACTGCGTCACCCGTCGGGAATTGTTGGCAATTGTCCTGGGCCTTCGTCATTTCCGTCCCTACCTTTATGGTCAACGGTTTGTGTTGCGGACGGATCATGCCTCCCTCACCTGGTTGCTGAACTTCAAGGAACCCGAGGGGCAGCTGGCCAGGTGGGTCGAGATCTTGCAGGAATATGACTTCACGATTTCTCATCGACCAGGCCGCCTGCACGGCAACGCTGATGCACTGTCCAGACGGCCCTGTGAGGAGGCGTGTCGTTTCTGCCAGCGGGCGGAAGAGCGGTGCATGCCAGACCCATCAGTAGCTGCAGTCAGGCAACATGACATCTCAGTCGACCTGGACAGCTTCACCCCCCAACAATTGATCGACCATCAAAGACAAGACCCAGTGCTTGAGAGAGCTCGCAGCTGGGTGGGGGCACAGCAGCGACCGGAATGGGCCACAGTGGTGCACTTGGACACTGAGACCAAAGCACTGTACTCCCAGTGGGACAGCCTCCTGTTGTCTCGCGACCTGCTATATCGTCGCTGGGAAGCCCCGACAGGACAACATGCTGCCCTCCAACTTGTGGTGCCCCGTGTGCTGCGGCCTCGAAGTGATGCATGGCTTCCCAGGGACTGGCCATTTTGGAGTGACCAAGACCTTGCTCCGACTGAGGCAGCGCTTTTACTGGCCAGGCTGTCGCCGTGACGTGGAGATGCACGTCCACCGCTGTGATGCCTGCACAGCAAAGAAAGGCCCCACACGCCGCTCCCATGCTCCCCTACAGCAGTTCCAGGTGGGGGCCCCCATGGAACGAGTGGGTGTGGACATTCTCGGCCCATTTCCGGTCACTGATAGCGGAAACCGTTACATCTTGGTGGCCATGGATTACTTCACGAAATGGCCAGAAGCGTATGCGGTACCCGACCAGAGCGCTGCGACAACGGCAGAGAGATTGGTTTCGGAGATATTCTGCCGATTTGGAGCTCCAGAGGAGTTGCACAGTGACCAGGGACGGAACTTCGAGTCCCAGGTATTCCAAGAGGTGTGCCGTCGCCTGGGTGTGAAAAAGACTCGCACCACGCCGCTGCATCCTCAGAGTGACGGGTTGGTGGAGCGTTTTAATAGAACCTTGGCCACACAACTTGCCATCCTCACCGATAAGCGGCAGAGAGACTGGGATTTACACCTCCCACTCATTCTTTGGGCCTACAGGACAGCGGTGCAGGAGTCCACACGCTGCACCCCTGCATCATTGATGTTTGGTCACGAACTGCGCACGCCTGTTGATTTGGTTTTTGGCCCAGCCCCAGAACCAGAAGTGAGAGGAGCACCGGGCCTGGACGACTACTACAACCTTGTGGAGCGGCTGCGGGAGGCTCACGATTTTGCCCGCACCAGCCTGACGGAGGCTGGGGTCCAACAGAAGCGGGCATATGACCTCCGTAGTCGAGGCCAGGACTTTGAACCAGGCGCGCATGTCTGGGTCTATAACCCGGTGAGAAAGAAAGGACTCTCCCCGAAGCTCACCAGCCACTGGGTGGGACCCTGCAAGGTCCTCCAGAAGTTGTCCGACGTGGTCTATCGGATACGACTGGCACCTCGGAACCGGCTGGTGGTGCTGCACCGAGACCGCTTGGCCTCATACCAGCCATTGGACCAGAGCCGGGGGAACTTGGAGTCAAGCACCCTGCCGCAGGGGGAGATACCCCCAGGAAGCAACGAGGATGCTGAGGTAACCCCCACTTCCGACCTACCTGCAGACAGTGGTAGCAGCCAGCCGACATCAGAGGGGCGTCGACGACGCCGGTTGCCTCAGCACTTGCGGGACTTTGTGATGAACGCATGGGCTGTTGGGGACAACGAACCCAGCTAGGTGGGGGCTGTGTAGCGTCCCGGAAGAGTTGGTGTTGCAAGGGATTGTGGGTATTGGTTCTGTTGTGTTTATGTTGTGTTGCGGTGCGGATGTTCTCCAGAAATGTGTTTGTCGTTCTTGTTTGGTGTGGATTCACAGTGTGGTGCATGTTTGTGAATGTTGATGTTGTTTTATAGGGCCACCCTCAGTGTGATAGGTGTGGCTGTTGACTAAGTATGCTTTGCGTTCACTTGTGTGTGTGTGTTTTTGAAATTGACGTGATCATTAAAAGTACAAATGATCGCACATTGCGTCAGCAATTCTTGACTTCTTCAAGGAAAGACGTTTGTCAAACCCATCCAACGCTACAATATTGTGGGAAAGCGGACTCGGGTCCGCATGGAGCTGGAGGGGGCGTGGCCTCCAGCTCCGCCTGAATTTCGGGAGATTTTCGGGAGAAAATTTGTCCCGGGAGGTCTTCGGGAGAGGCGCTGAATTTCGGGAGTCTCCCGGAAAATCCGGGAGGGTTGGCAAGTATGACAAAGTTGACACATTGTGAGAAAAAGACTGCTTTTAGTTCATTTTATTTTTTGTTGGTACTTGGTTTTTAATCTTCATTATGTACTCCAAGTTTTTATAGTTTGTCTCTATATACAGTATGTTTTATTTATTTTTTATACATTTTGGCCAAAGGGGGCGCATGTCAATTTCTTACACACACTTGTTATTTCATATGTTGACCAGAAGGGGAGCACTTTTAAAACCGACACACAGTCCATTAAAAAAAATCCCTCCTTTTTGGGACCACCCTAATTTTGATAGATTTCCACACCAGGAGTGCAAATGAGACATTTTCTAATAGATGCAATGGTTTTCTGTATTGGGACCATGATTTATTATGTCCTAACTAACCGGTCCTCATATGGAAGGTACTTTTCCTTGTTGATGTCTCAAGAAGGGTGGAGATACAAGAACGAACACACACACACACACACACACACACACACACACACACACACACACACACACACACACACACACACACACACACACACACACACACACACACACACACACACACACACACACACACACACACAGTCTGGGCCTGGATGGAAAGCAGCAGTAAAACATACTGTGTATCCATAAGGGGGTTTGAGCAGCACATTTGTCATAAATGCTGGTTTCCAGGCCCGCTCGGAGCAAAAATGCGGATTTGTGTAACTCAAGAAGAAGGGGACAGACTGGGAGTTGTGTGATGTTGTGGATAAATGTAAGTAAAGACTCAAATCCACAGTGAGTTATTGAGCGAGCTTAAAGGGGATGGCTGAAGATTAAAAACAAGAAAAAAATGGGCTTCAAGTCTTTCCCAGATTAATGTGACAATAAAGTGGGAAGAATAATTTTAAGTAGAGGTATTCCACATTTTAAAGGTCTTTATCGTATTTGCTTGTATGATAATTCTGTGCAAGATTACAACATATATCGTAATTTGACATAAAAATGTCTGCCGTATGATATAATCATCTATTGTTTATATCATACATTTACATGAAAGCTGCAGCAACGATACTACCATATTTTTTGGACCATAGGGCGCACCATATTATAAGGCGTACCGCCGATGAGTGTGTCTACTCAGGGTTTTTTTTTAATACAAATGACGCACCGGATTAAAGGGGACAAATTATGATATTTTTTTCTACATTTAAAACACTTCCTTGTGGTCTACATAACATGTAATGGTAGTCCTTTGGTCAAAATGTTGCATAGATTATGTTTTACAGATCATCTTTAAGCCGCTTTCTGACCGTCTCTTTAGCATGTGCCGTTTTGTGGGTGGTCTTATTTACGAGCCTCCACTTCGACAGCGTCTTCTCCCCGTCAACTTTGTTGTACCGGTTGTACTGGCAAGTCTACTGACAGATATAAGTTAGAACTGTGCGCTACTTTATACTAGAAATGGCAACAGTGGAGGATGAATGCCCCACAACAAGAGATTGGAGGAAAAAGAAGAAGCTTATATACACCTCAGCAGGTAACAATAGGTAAGAAAAGTTGATTTTGCATAATATTGCGAAACAAAACGCCAGATAATATGTCTCCTAATAGTTGCCATCTTGGGTCCTTATACACACACCATAATAATGCCCGTATTTTGAAGCACAGTACGTCTGACTACAGTAGCCATAATGCTCCACGTTCAATCAAGCGGTGCGGCTTCGTAGCTTACCAAAGTTGTACTAAAACTTATTGATAGATTTTTCAGCACCGTGTGTAATGTTCTATATTCTCAATGAAACATCATGTTGCTTGCTTACGGGGACTTACTAGCGTCAGTCATTGAACAGGTGTCGACTTGCAGTCCACTGTGTGTGACCGCCATCTACTGGTCACACTTATCATTACACCATGTACCACATATAATTGCTTCAACCAGAATTAATACAGTACGAAGCGCACCGGGTTATAAAGCGCACTGTCAATTTTTGAGAGAATGAAAGGACGTTAAGTGCGCCTTATAGCCCAAAAAATATGGTACGGTACGGTTTTACGTCACTTAAAATAACTTTACGGCGAGCATGGATGTCAACATTGCACTGAATGACACCACAATGGAAGCTAAACCAACAAGATCTGAAGAGGAATTGGTGTTAAAAAATAGAAGCATATTTGTTTGAATTTAAAACGTTACTGACCAAACAACCGCAGACTAGTCTGCAAAACATGCCATTAATGTGTATCACATGACATGAAAAACAATAGTGTTAAAATGCGACAAAGTACTAATGTTACTTCAAAACTACCATTGGCTCTATAGTGATCACTTTCGAAAAGAAAGGCAGGTAGAGTAGGGAAGGGATTCATTGGGCCCCATTTATGGGTGGATCTCGCATGAGAGGAAGAGGGGCGTTCATCATTTTGCAATGCATTCTGCTAAAAATGATGAAAAGCGCCACTCTTATGGAATTGCAACATAACACATTTGAAGATTTCCAACACTCTACTGCCATCTGGCGGCTAAAGATCATTGTGCACCCCCCAAATTTGTCACGTTTCATGTGTCAAGTAAACAGTGACACATGGGGCCATATGAATCCTCGTCCTACTGTACTAACAATACTTGTTAATATTTTTTAATTGTCTTGTCTTTTTGTATACAATATATGCTTTACAAATGAAATGCGACAAAATAAGCAAAATTGGAATTTATTCATGTGTATAAGTGTATATATACATAAAATTTTACAAATAAAATACCACATTGTGATACATCTCATTATTAGGATATAGTGTAAGAGTACCGATATCAGGATTTACAGTTGTGGTCAAAAGTTTACATACACTTGTAAAAACATAATGTCATGGCTGTCTTGAGTTTCCAATAATTTCTACAACTCTAATTTTTTTGTGATAGAGTGATTGGAGCTCATACTTGTTGGTCACAAAAATTTAGCTGTTTGGCCACAATACCCAGCAATATGTTTGGAGGAGAAAAGGTGAGGCCTTTAATCCCAGGAACACCACACCTACCGTCAAGCATGATGGTGGTAGTATTATGCCCTGGGCCTGTTTTGCTGACAATGGAACTGGTGCTTTACAGAGAGTAAATGGGACAATGAAAAAGGAGGATTACCTCCAAATTCTTCAGGACAACCTAAAATCATCAGCCCGGAGGTTGGGTCTTGAGTGCAGTTGGGTGTTCCAACAGGACAATGACCCCAAACTAGAGATGTCCGATAATATTATCGGACGATAAATGCGTTAAAATGTAATATCGGAAATTATCGTTTTTCTTATCGTTATCGTTTTTTTTAGTTGTTTTTTTTATTAAATCAACATAAAAAACACAAGATACACTTACAATTAGTGCACCAACCCAAAAAAACCTCCCCCCCCCCATTTACACTCATTCATACAAAAGGGTTGTTTCTTTCTGTTATTAATATTCTGGTTCCTACATTATATATCAATATAGATCAATACAGTCTGCAAGGGATACAGTCCGTAAGCACACATTATTGTGTGTGCTGCTGGTCCACTAATAGTACTAACCTTTAACAGTTAATTTTACTAATTTTCATTAATTACTAGTTTCTATGTAACTGTTTTTATATTGTTGTACTTTCTTTTTTATTCAAGAAAATGTTTTTAATTTATTTATCTTATTTTTAAAGTACCTTATCTTCACCATACCTGATTGTCCAAATTGGGCATAGTAATGTGTTAATTCCACGACTGTATATATCGGTTGATATCGGTATCGGTTGATATCGGTATCGGTAATTAAAGAGTTGGACAATATCGGAATATCGGATATCGGCAAAAAGCCATTATCGGACATTCCTATCCCAAACACATGTCAAAAGTGGTAAAGGAATGGCTAAATCAGGCTAGAATTAAGGTTTTAGAATGGCCTTCCCAAAGTCCTGACTTAAACGTGTGGACAATGCTGAAGAAACAAGCCCATGTCAGAAAACCAACCAATTTTGCTGAACTGCACAAATTTTGTCAAGAGGAGTGGTCAAAAATTCAACGAGAAGCTTGCCAGAAGCTTGTGGATGGCTACCAAAAGCCCCTTATTGCAGTGAAACTTGCCAAGGGACATGTAACCAAATATTAACATTTCTGTATGTATACTTTTGACCCAGCAGATTTGGTCACATTTTCTGTAGACCCATAATAAAGTCATATAAGAACCAAACTTCATGAATGTTTTTTGTGACCAACAAGTATGTGCTCCAATCACTCTATCACAAAAAAATAAGAGTTGTAGAAATTATTGGAAACTCAAGGCAGCCATGACATTATGTTCTTTACAAGTGTATGTAAACTTTTGACCACGACTGTACGTATTCACAGTCTTTGGCAGCATGTACAGCGTCAAGTATGTTTGAATACAATGCCACAAGCTTGGTACACCTATCTTTGAGCAGTTTCACCCATTCCTCTTTAGTACTCAGGGAGTTGGCCATGAATCCGATGGTCACTCTGTCAGAGCTACAGCATTCCTCTGTGGAGAGAAAAGAACCTTCCAGAAGGACAACCATCTGTGCAGCAATCCACCAATTAGGCCTGTGTGGAAGAGCGACCAGGCAGAAGCCATTTCTTAATAATACTAAATTGAAAGACTCTCAGACCACGAGAAAACAAATTTCTCTGGTCTGATGAGACAAAGATTGAGCTCGTTGGCGTGAATGCCAGGCATTGTATTTGGAGGAAACCAGGCATCGCTCATCACCAGGCCAATACAGTGAATCATAGCGGTGGCAGCATCATGCTGTGGGGATGGTTTTCAGCAGCAGGAACTGGGAGACTAGTCAGGATAGAGGGAAAGATGAATGCAGCAATGTACAGAGTCATCCTGGATGAAAACCAACGCTTCCCATCCGACCTGATGAAGCTTGAGAGGTTCTGCAAAGAGGAATGTGTGAAACTGCCCGAAGATAGGTGTGCCAAGCTTGTGGCATCGTATTTAAAAAGACTTGAGGCTGTAATTGCTGACAAAGGTGCATCAACAAAGTATTGAGCAAATGCTGTGAATACTTAAGTACATGTGTTTTGTTTGTGTTTTTAATGAATTAGCAAAAACACATTTTAAATAACCTTTTCACATTTTTGCTTGTATTCTGTCACGTGACTTCTTCCCAGAAGTGAAAACCAGTGGTGGTCAACCAAGCTAAGATGGCTGTTGTACAGCAAGGGTACAAAAGAGGCTTAAATCATCCTGTAAAAATCTAACTATGCAACGAAATAAAATCCCTATACTTTATCGAAAAAGATGTGTCGAGTGATATCAAGGTTTATACGTCGCGCTCTCAGACATATCGAACCATTGTGCTCTAAACGCCATTCTACAAAAAAAACAACAGAAAAGCATGGAGATCTTCAGCTTCTTTGTGTGTGGCTGGTTAAAAAAGATTAGTATCAAGATAATACTTAAATGGGAAATAACAGTTAAAAGTATATCAAACAAACCTTTACCTTTAAGTGTTTACTACAAACTTGTGCATTCTTCGACTCTGCACCCTTGGACTGGAGTGTGATCTGATTTTTTCCCTCTGTTGTTCCGTAAAATCTTGCACTCTTTCTCCGTTAACCTCTGAAGGAATTCCAAAGAAACCTTTATCCTTTTTTCGCGATTTGAACGATTCGTACAGCCGAAACCAACACAAGCCTAGTGCATTTTTTATTTACAGAAAGGCTAAATGGCGCCTAGTATTTATTTAGTTAGTGAGTTTATTATTTCTTCGGTCAGTGGTCAACAAAATAAACCAACTGTTTTACATTCATAAATTGACAATTTTACAGACCGAAAGGGTTTAGGCTGAAGTTGAGCACTTATTTCGCCTAATCCTATAAACGATCTCAAATACAAGATGAGCCAACGTCGAGTCATTGCTGGTTTACGAGCAGACGAGCATGTTCAGCGGCACACAATCACAGAGTACTTACAAGCAGACACACGGACACATTTTGGATTAAAAACTAAAGATAAAGGTGAAGTTATAACACTGAAACGCCCTCAGGAATAGGTGCTTTAAAACATGGCTAGCTAGCTAGCGACTAACGTCCATCCGCCATCGGCAGTGTTTTAGCTAATTCTAAATCACTAATCCTCGCCTCCATGGCGACAAATAAAGTACGTTTCTTACAAGTATCATCCCTGCAGGACGAGGAATAGCTGAACATGCTTCACTACACACCGTAGCTCACCGGCATCAAAATGTAAACAAATGCCATTGGTGGATCTACACCTAACATCCACTGTAATGATAGCAAGTACAGGCACCTATCCAGTCGATACTACTATGAATACATCCATATTTTTTGGTACACAACATCTTCTTTCGTTTTAAAAAAAATTCATATTATGTTTATAAAGTCAGGAAATATGTCTCTGGACACATGAGGACTTTGAATATGACCAATGTATGATCTTGAAACTATTTGGTATCAAATTGATACCCAAATGTGTGGTATCCAAAACTAATGTAAAGCATCAAACAACAGAAGAATAAGTGATTATTACATTTTAACAGAAGTGTAGATAGAACATGTTAAATGAGAAAGTAAGCAGATATTAACAGTAAGAAGTAGATTCATAATTTATTTTCTACCACTTGTCCTTAATAATGTTGACAAAATAATAGAATGATAAATGACACAATATGTTACTGCATATGTCAGCAGACTAAATTAGGAGCCTTTGTTTGTTTACTTAATACTAAAAGACAAGTTGTCTTGTATGTTTACTATTTTATTTAAGGACTTAACTGCAATAAGAAACATATGTTTAATGTACCCTGAGATTTTTTTGTTAAAATAAAGCCAATGCAATTTTTTTTTTGTGGTCCCCTTTATTTACAAAAGTACACACACACACACACACACACACACACACACACACACACACACACACACACACACACACACACACACACACACACACACACACACACACACACACACACACACACACACACACACACACACACACACATATATATACAGGTAAAAGCCAGTAAATTAGAATATTTTGAAAAACTTGATTTATTTCAGTAATTGCATTCAAAAGGT